>NW_027517095.1:0-48580 GCF_048772815.1 Callospermophilus lateralis | reverse complement strand
TATATGTTGAGATTTCAGGAGACGGTAGTTTTTTGGAAGCTTAACAATGCCTTTCATTGAAAGTGTTATTCGCCAGTCTCTGCTTAAGGCAACATCAAGAGGAAACAAACGTTAGAGATAGAACGTAGAACTACTTTATTGTGTCAAGTTTCAAGAAGCTAGCACAAACCATGTTTGATTTAGAGTTCGAACTGCATCTGTCAATATAGGAGAAATCAGAGTGAAAAATAAAAATTCAAACTGTTACTGCAAACGAATGCTTCAACCTAGGAGAACGAAACTTGAACATCCACGTTTTATTGGTGTACTGCTCATTACTTCAAATTATCATGAAGGTCGGAAAAAAAATATGTTGATATTTCAGGAGACTGTAGTATTTTGGCAGCCTAACAACGCCTTTCATTGAATGTGTCTTTCGTCAGTCTCTGCTTAGGTCTACATCCAGAGGAAACAAAAAATAAAAATAGAATGTAGAACTACTTTACTGTTTCAAGTTTCAAGAAGCTAGCACAAACCGTGTTTGATTTAGAGTTCGAACTACATTGTCAATATAGGAGAAAACAGAGTGAAACCTAAAAATTCAAACTGTTACTCCAAAAGAATGCTTCAATCTAGGAGAACTAAACTTTGGCATCCAAGTGGGATTGGTGTACTGATCATTACTTGAAAGTATCATGAAGATTGGATGAAAAAATATATGTTGAGATTTCAGGAGACTCTAGTGTTTTGGAAGTTTGGCAACCCCTTTCAGTATAAGTGTTATTCGCCAGTCCCAGCTTTAGGATCCAAGAGGAAACAAACCTTAGAGATAGAACGTAGAACTACTTTATTGTGTCAAGTTTCAAGAAGCTAGCACAAAACCGTGTTTGATTTAGAGTTCTAACTGCATCTGTCAATATAGGAGAAAACAGAGTGAAAACCTATAATTTCTAACTGTTCCTGCAAACGAATGCTACAACCTAGAGGAACAAAACTTGGGCATCCACGTTTGATTGGTGTACTGATCAATACTTGAAAGAATCATGAAGATTGGATGAAAAAATATATATTGAGATTTCAGGAGACGGTAGTTTTTTGGAAGCTTAACAACGCCTTTCATTGAAAGTGTTATTCGCCAGTCTCTGCTTAAGGCTACATCAAGAGGAAACAAACCTTAGAGATAGAACGTAGAACTACTTTATTGTGTCAAGTTTCAGGAAGCTAGCACAAACCATGTTTGATTTAGAGTTCGAACTGCATCTGTCAATATAGGAGAAAAGAGAGTGAAAACTAAAAATTCAAACTGTTACTGCAAACGAATGCTTCAACCTAGGAGAACGAAACTTGAACATCCACGTTTTATTGGTGTACTGCTCATTACTTGAAATTATCTTGAAGGTCGGAAAAAAAATATGTTGATATTTCAGGAGACTGTAGTATTTTGGCAGCCTAACAACGCCTTTCATTGAATGTGTCTTTCATCAGTCTCTGCTTAGGTCTACATCCAGAGGAAACAAAAAATAAAAATAGAATGTAGAACTACTTTACTGTTTCAAGTTTAAAGAAGCTAGCACAAACCGTGTTTGATTTAGAGTTCGAACTACATTTGTCAATATAGGAGAAAACAGAGTGAAACCTAAAAATTCAAACTGTTACTCCAAAAGAATGCTTCAATCTAGGAGAACTAAACTTTGGCATCCAAGTGGGATTGGTGTACTGATCATTACTTGAAAGTATCATGAAGATTGGATGAAAAAATATATGTTGAGATTTCAGGAGACTCTAGTGTGTTGGAAGTTTGGCAACCCCTTTCAGTATAAGTGTTATTCGCCAGTCCCAGCTTTAGGATACAAGAGGAAACAAACCTTAGAGATAGAACGTAGAACTACTTTATTGTGTCAAGTTTCAAGAAGCTAGCACAAACCGTGTTTGATTTAGAGTTCTAACTGTATCTGTCAATATAGGAGAAAACAGAGTGAAACCTATAATTTCTATCTGTTCCTGCAAACGAATGCTACAACCTAGAAGAACAAAACTTGGGCATCCACGTTTGATTGGTGTACTGATCAATACTTGAAAGAATCATGAAGATTGGATGAAAAGATATATGTTGAGATTTCAGGAGACGGTAGTTTTTTGGAAGCTTAACAACGCCTTTCATTGAAAGTGTTATTTGCCAGTCTCTGCTTAAGGCTACATCAAGAGGAAACAAACCTTAGAGATAGAACGTAGAACTACTTTATTGTGTCAAGTTTCAAGAAGCTAGCACAAACCGTGTTTGATTTAGAGTTCTAACTGCATCTGTCAATATAGGAGAAAACAGAGTGAAACCTATCATTTCTAACTGTTCCTGCAAACGAATGCTACAACCTAGAAGAACAAAACTTGGGCATCCACGTTTGATTGGTGTACTGATCAATACTTGAAAGAATCATGAAGATTGGATGAAAAGATATATGTTGAGATTTCAGGAGACAGTAGTTTTTTGGAAGCCTAACAACGCCTTTCATTGAAAGTGTTATTTGCCAGTCTCTGCTTAAGGCTACATCAAGAGGAAACAAACCTTAGGGATAGAACGTAGAACTACTTTATTGTGTCAAGTTTCAAGAAGCTAGCACAAACCATGTTTGATTTAGAGTTCGAACTGCATCTGTCAATATAGGAGAAAACAGAGTGAAAACTAAAAATTCAAACTGTTACTGCAAACGAATGCTTCAACCTAGGAGAACGAAACTTGAACATCCACGTTTTATTGGTGTACTGCTCATTACTTGAAATTATCATGAAGGTCGGAAAAAAAATATGTTGAGATTTCAGGAGACTGTAGTATTTTGGCAGCCTAACAACGCCTTTCATTGAATGTGTCTTTCATCAGTCTCTGCTTAGGTCTACATCCAGAGGAAACAAAAAATAAAAATAGAATGTAGAACTACTTTACTGTTTCAAGTTTAAAGAAGCTAGCACAAACCGTGTTTGATTTAGAGTTCGAACTACATTTGTCAATATAGGAGAAAACAGAGTGAAACCTAAAAATTCAAACTGTTACTCCAAAAGAATGCTTCAATCTAGGAGAACTAAACTTTGGCATCCAAGTGGGATTGGTGTACTGATCATTACTTGAAAGTATCATGAAGATTGGATGAAAAAATATATGTTGAGATTTCAGGAGACTCTAGTGTGTTGGAAGTTTGGCAACCCCTTTCAGTATAAGTGTTATTCGCCAGTCCCAGCTTTAGGATACAAGAGGAAACAAACCTTAGAGATAGAACGTAGAACTACTTTATTGTGTCAAGTTTCAAGAAGCTAGCACAAACCGTGTTTGATTTAGAGTTCTAACTGTATCTGTCAATATAGGAGAAAACAGAGTGAAACCCATAATTTCTATCTGTTCCTGCAAACGAATGCTACAACCTAGAAGAACAAAACTTGGGCATCCACGTTTGATTGGTGTACTGATCAATACTTGAAAGAATCATGAAGATTGGATGAAAAGATATATGTTGAGATTTCAGGAGACGGTAGTTTTTTGGAAGCTTAACAACGCCTTTCATTGAAAGTGTTATTCGCCAGTCTCTGCTTAAGGCTACATCAAGAGGAAACAAACCTTAGAGATAGAACGTAGAACTACTTTATTCTGTCAAGTTTCAAGAAGCTAGCACAAACCATGTTTGATTTAGAGTTCGAACTGCATCTGTCAATATAGGAGAAAACAGAGTGAAAACTAAAAATTCAAACTGTTACTGCAAACGAATGCTTCAACCTAGGAGAACGAAACTTGAACATCCACGTTTTATTGGTGTACTGCTCATTACTTGAAATTATCATGAAGTTCGGAAAAAATAATATGTTGATATTTCAGGAGACTGTAGTATTTTGGCAGCCTAAGAACGCCTTTCATTGAATGTGTCTTTCATCAGTCTCTGCTTAGGTCTACATCCAGAGGAAACAAAAAATAAAAATAGAATGTAGAACTACTTTACTGTTTCAAGTTTCAAGAAGCTAGCACAAACCGTGTTTGATTTAGAGTTCGAACTACATTGTCAATATAGGAGAAAACAGAGTGAAACCTAAAAATTCAAACTGTTACTCCAAAAGAATGCTTCAATCTAGGAGAACTAAACTTTGGCATCCAAGTGGGTTTGGTGTACTGATCATTACTTGAAAGTATCATGAAGATTGGATGAAAAAATATATGTTGAGATTTCAGGAGACTCTAGTGTGTTGGAAGTTTGGCAAAACCTTTCAGTATAAGTGTTATTCGCCATTCCCAGCTTTAGGATACAAGAGGAAACAAACCTTAGAGATAGAACGTAGAACTACTTTATTGTGTCAAGTTTCAAGAAGCTAGCACAAACCGTGTTTGATTTAGAGTTCTAACTGCATCTGTCAATATAGGAGAAAACAGAGTGAAACCTATCATTTCTAACTGTTCCTGCAAACGAATGCTACAACCTAGAAGAACAAAACTTGGGCATCCACGTTTGATTGGTGTACTGATCAATACTTGAAAGAATCATGAAGATTGGATGAAAAGATATATGTTGAGATTTCAGGAGACAGTAGTTTTTTGGAAGCCTAACAACGCCTTTCATTGAAAGTGTTATTTGCCAGTCTCTGCTTAAGGCTACATCAAGAGGAAACAAACCTTAGGGATAGAACGTAGAACTACTTTATTGTGTCAAGTTTCAAGAAGCTAGCACAAACCATGTTTGATTTAGAGTTCGAACTGCATCTGTCAATATAGGAGAAAACAGAGTGAAAACTAAAAATTCAAACTGTTACTGCAAACGAATGCTTCAACCTAGGAGAACGAAACTTGAACATCCACGTTTTATTGGTGTACTGCTCATTACTTGAAATTATCATGAAGGTTGGAAAAAATAATATGTTGATATTTCAGGAGTCTGTAGTATTTTGGCAGCCTAACAAAGCCTTTCATTGAATGTGTCTTTCTTCAGTCTCTGCTTAGTTCTACATACAGAGGAAATAAAAAATAAAAATAGAATGTAGAACTACTTTACTGTTTCAAGTTTCAAGAAGCTAGCACAAACCGTGTTTGATTTAGAGTTCGAACTACATTGTCAATATAGGAGAAAACAGAGTGAAACCTAAAAATTCAAACTGTGACTCCAAAAGAATGCTTCAATCTAGGAGAACTAAACTTTGGCATCCAAGTGGGATTGGTGTACTGATCATTACTTGAAAGTATCATGAAGATTGGATGAAAAAATATATGTTGAGATGTCAGGAGACTCTATTGTTTTGGAAGTTTGGCAACCCCTTTCAGTATAAGTGTTATTCGCCATTCCCAGCTTTAGGATACAAGAGGAAACAAACCTTAGAGATAGAACGTAGAACTACTTTATTGTGTCAAGTTTCAAGAAGCTAGCACAAACCATGTTTGATTTAGAGTTCTAACTGCATCTGTCAATATAGGAGAAAACAGAGTGAAAAATATAATTTCTAACTGTTCCTGCAAACGAATGCTACAACCTAGAAGAACAAAACTTGGGCATCGACGTTTGATTGGTGTACTGATCAATACTTGAAAGAATCATGAAGATTGGATGAAAAAATATATGTTGAGATTTCAGGAGACTGTAGTTTTTTGGAAGCTTAACAACGCCTTTCATTGAAAGTGTTATTCGCCAGTCTCTGCTTAAGGCTACATCAAGAGGAAACAAACCTTAGAGATAGAACGTAGAACTACTTTATTGTGTCATGTTTCAGGAAGCTAGCACAAACCATGTTTGATTTAGAGTTCGAACTGCATCTGTCAATATAGGAGAAAACAGAGTGAAAACTAAAAATTCAAACTGTTACTGCAAACGAATGCTTCAACCTAGGAGAACGAAACTTGAACATCCACGTTTTATTGGTGTACTGCTCATTACTTGAAATTATCATGAAGGTCGGAAAAAAAATATGTTGAGATTTCAGGAGACTGTAGTATTTTGGCAGCCTAACAACGCCTTTCATTGAATGTGTCTTTCGTCAGTCTCTGCTTAGTTCTACATCCAGAGGAAACAACAAATAAATATAGAATGTAGAACTACTTTACTGTTTCAAGTTTCAAGAAGCTAGCACAAACCGTGTTTGATTTAGAGTTCGAACTACATTTGTCAATATAGGAGAAAACAGAGTGAAACCTAAAAATTCAAACTGTTACTCCAAAAGAATGCTTCAATCTAGGAGAACTAAACTTTGGCATCCAAGTGGGATTGGTGTACTGATCATTACTTGAAAGTATCATGAAGATTGGATGAAAAAATATATGTTGAGATTTCAGGAGACTCTAGTGTTTTGGAAGTTTGGCAACCCCTTTCAGTATAAGTGTTATTCGCCAGTCCCAGCTTTAGGATACAAGAGGAAACAAACCTTAGAGATAGAACGTAGAACTACTTTATTGTGTCAAGTTTCAAGAAGCTAGCACAAACCGTGTTTGATTTAGAGTTCTAACTGTATCTGTCAATATAGGAAAAAACAGAGTGAAACCTATAATTTCTAACTGTTCCTGCAAACGAATGCTACAACCTAGAAGAACAAAACTTGGGCATCCACGTTTGATTGGTGTACTGATCAATAATTGAAAGAATCATGAAGATTGGATGAAAAGATATATGTTGAGATCAGGAGATGGTAGTTTTTTGGAAGCTTAACAACGCCTTTCATTGAAAGTGTTATTCGCCAGTCTCTGCTTAAGGGTACATCAAGAGGAAACAAACCTTAGAGATAGAACGTAGAACTACTTTATTGTGTCAAGTTTCAAGAAGCTAGCACAAACCATGTTTGATTTAGAGTTCGAACTGCATCTGTCAATATAGGAGAAAACAGAGTGAAAACTAAAAATTCAAACTGTTACTGCAAACGAATGCTTCAACCTAGGAGAACGAAACTTGAACATCCACGTTTTATTGGTGTACTGCTCATTACTTGAAATTATCATGAAGGTCGGAAAAAAAATATGTTGAGATTTCAGGAGACTGTAGTATTTTGGCAGCCTAACAACGCCTTTCATTGAATGTGTCTTTCATCAGTCTCTGCTTAGGTCTACATCCAGAGGAAACAACAAATAAATATAGAATGTAGAACTACTTTACTGTTTCAAGTTTCAAGAAGCTAGCACAAACCGTGTTTGATTTAGAGTTCGAACTACATTTGTCAATATAGGAGAAAACAGAGTGAAACCTAAAAATTCAAACTGTTACTCCAAAAGAATGCTTCAATCTAGGAGAACTAAACTTTGGCATCCAAGTGGGATTGGTGTACTGATCATTACTTGAAAGTATCATGAAGATTGGATGAAAAAATATATGTTGAGATTTCAGGAGACTCTAGTGTGTTGGAAGTTTGGCAACCCCTTTCAGTATAAGTGTTATTCGCCAGTCCCAGCTTTAGGATACAAGAGGAAACAAACCTTAGAGATAGAACGTAGAACTACTTTATTGTGTCAAGTTTCAAGAAGCTAGCACAAACCGTGTTTGATTTAGAGTTCTAACTGCATCTGTCAATATAGGAGAAAATAGAGTGAAACCTATAAATTCTAACTGTTCCTGCAAACGAATGCTACAACCTAGAAGAACAAAACTTGGCTATCCACGTTTGATTGGTGTACTGATCAATACTTGAAAGAATCATGAAGATTGGATGAAAAAATATATGTTGAGATTTCAGGAGACGGTAGTTTTTTGGAAGCTTAACAACGCCTTTCATTGAAAGTGTTATTCGCCAGTCTCTGCTTAAGGCTACATCAAGAGGAAACAAACCTTAGAGATAGAACGTAGAACTACTTTATTGTGTCAAGTTTCAAGAAGCTAGCACAAACCATGTTTGATTTAGAGTTCGAACTGCATCTGTCAATATAGGAGAAAACAGAGTGAAAACTAAAAATTCAAACTGTTACTGCAAACGAATGCTTCAACCTAGGAGAACGAAACTTGAACATCCACGTTTTATTGGTGTACTACTCATTACTTGAAATTATCATGAAGGTCGGAAAAAATAATATGTTGATATTTCAGGAGACTGTACTATTTTGGCAGCCTAACAACGCCTTTCATTGAATGTGTCTTTCATCAGTCTCTGCTTAGGTCTACATCCAGAGGAAACAAAAAATAAAAATAGAATGTAGAACTACTTTACTGTTTCAAGTTTCAAGAAGCTAGCACAAACCGTGTTTGATTTAGAGTTCGAACTACATTGTCAATATAGGAGAAAACAGAGTGAAACCTAAAAATTCAAACTGTTACTCCAAAAGAATGCTTCAATCTAGGTGAACTAAACTTTGGCATCCAAGTGGGATTGGTGTACTGATCATTACTTGAAAGTATCATGAAGATTGGATGAAAAAATATATGTTGAGATTTCAGGAGACTCTAGTGTGTTGGAAGTTTGGCAACCACTTTCAGTATAAGTGTTATTCGCCAGTCCCAGCTTTAGGATACAAGAGGAAACAAACCTTAGAGATAGAACGTAGAACTACTTTATTGTGTCAAGTTTCAAGAAGCTAGCACAAACCGTGTTTGATTTAGAGTTCTAACTGCATGTGTCAATATAGGAGAAAATAGAGTGAAACCTATAAATTCTAACTGTTCCTGCAAACGAATGCTACGACCTAGAAGAACAAAACTTGGCTATCCACGTTTGATTGGTGTACTGATCAATACTTGAAAGAATCATGAAGATTGGATGAAAAGATATATGTTGAGATTTCAGGAGACGGTAGTTTTTTGGAAGCTTAACAATGCCTTTCATTGAAAGTGTTATTCGCCAGTCTCTGCTTAAGGCAACATCAAGAGGAAAGAAACGTTAGAGATAGAACGTAGAACTACTTTATTGTGTCAAGTTTCAAGAAGCTAGCACAAACCATGTTTGATTTAGAGTTCGAACTGCATCTGTCAATATAGGAGAAATCAGAGTGAAAAATAAAAATTCAAACTGTTACTGCAAACGAATGCTTCAACCTAGGAGAACGAAACTTGAACATCCACGTTTTATTGGTGTACTGCTCATTACTTCAAATTATCATGAAGGTCGGACAAAAAATATGTTGATATTTCAGGAGACTGTAGTATTTTGGCAGCCTAACAACGCCTTTCATTGAATGTGTCTTTCGTCAGTCTCTGCTTAGGTCTACATCCAGAGGAAACAAAAAATAAAAATAGAATGTAGAACTACTTTACTGTTTCAAGTTTCAAGAAGCTAGCACAAACCGTGTTTGATTTAGAGTTCGAACTACATTGTCAATATAGGAGAAAACAGAGTGAAACCTAAAAATTCAAACTGTTACTCCAAAAGAATGCTTCAATCTAGGAGAACTAAACTTTGGCATCCAAGTGGGATTGGTGTACTGATCATTACTTGAAAGTATCATGAAGATTGGATGAAAAAATATATGTTGAGATTTCAGGAGACTCTAGTGTTTTGGAAGTTTGGCAACCCCTTTCAGTATAAGTGTTATTCGCCAGTCCCAGCTTTAGGATCCAAGAGGAAACAAACCTTAGAGATAGAACGTAGAACTACTTTATTGTGTCAAGTTTCAAGAAGCTAGCACAAACCGTGTTTGATTTAGAGTTCTAACTGCATCTGTCAATATAGGAGAAAACAGAGTGAAACCTATAATTTCTAACTGTTCCTGCAAACGAATGCTACAACCTAGAGGAACAAAACTTGGGCATCCACGTTTGATTGGTGTACTGATCAATACTTGAAAGAATCATGAAGATTGGATGAAAAAATATATGTTGAGATTTCAGGAGACGGTAGTTTTTTGGAAGCTTAACAACGCCTTTCATTGAAAGTGTTATTCGCCAGTCTCTGCTTAAGGCTACATCAAGAGGAAACAAACCTTAGAGATAGAACGTAGAACTACTTTATTGTGTCAAGTTTCAGGAAGCTAGCACAAACCATGTTTGATTTAGAGTTCGAACTGCATCTGTCAATATAGGAGAAAAGAGAGTGAAAACTAAAAATTCAAACTGTTACTGCAAACGAATGCTTCAACCTAGGAGAACGAAACTTGAACATCCACGTTTTATTGGTGTACTGCTCATTACTTGAAATTATCTTGAAGGTCGGAAAAAAAATATGTTGATATTTCAGGAGACTGTAGTATTTTGGCAGCCTAACAACCCCTTTCATTGAATGTGTCTTTCGTCAGTCTCTGCTTAGGTCTACATCCAGAGGAAACAAAAAATAAAAATAGAATGTAGAACTACTTTACTGTTTCAAGTTTCAAGAAGCTAGCACAAACCGTGTTTGATTTAGAGTTCGAACTACATTTGTCAATATAGGAGAAAACAGAGTGAAACCTAAAAATTCAATCTGTTACTCCAAAGAATGCTTCAATCTAGGAGAACTAAACTTTGGCATCCAAGTGGGATTGGTGTACTGATCATTACTTGAAAGTATCATGAAGATTGGATGAAAAAATATATGTTGAGATTTCAGGAGACTCTAGTGTTTTGGAAGTTTGGCAACCCCTTTCCAGTATAAGTGTTATTCGCCATTCCCAGCTTTAGGATACAAGAGGAAACAAACCTTTGAGATAGAACGTAGAACTACTTTATTGTGTCAAGTTTCAAGAAGCTAGCACAAACCGTGTTTGATTGAGAGTTCAAACTGCATCTGTCAATATAGGAGAAACAGAGTGAAACCTATAATTTCTAACTGTTCCTTCAAACGAATGCTACAACCTAGAAGAACAAAACTTGGGCATCCACGTTTGATTGGTGTACTGATCAATACTTGAAAGAATCATGAAGATTGGATGAAAAAATATATGTTGAGATTTCAGGAGACGGTAGTTTTTTGGAAGCTTAACAACGCCTTTCATTGAATGTGTTATTCGCCAGTCTCTGCTTAAGGCTACATCAAGAGGAAACAAACCTTGAGATAGAACGTAGAACTACTTTATTGGGTCAAGTTTCAAGAAGCTAGCACAAACCATGTTTGATTTAGAGTTCGAACTGCATCTGTCAATATAGGAGAACAGAGTGAAATCTAATAATTCAAACTGTTACTGCAAACGAATGCTTCAAGCTAGGAAAACGAAACTTGAACATCCACGTTTTATTGGTGTAGTGCTCATTAGTTGAAATGATCATGAAGGTCGGAAAAAAAATATGTTGAGATTTCAGGAGACTGTAGTATTTTGGCAGCCTAACAACGCCTTTCATTGTATGTGTCTTTCGTCAGTCTCTGCTTAGGTCTACATCCAGAGGAAACAAAAAATAAAAATAGAATGTAGAACTACTTTACTGTTTCAAGTTTCAAGAAGATAGCACAAACCGTGTTTGATTTAGAGTTCGAACTACATTTGTCAATATAGGAGAAAACAGAGTGAAACCTAAAAATTCAAACTGTTACTCCAAAAGAATGCTTCAATGTAGGAGAACTAAACTTTGGCATCCAAGTGGGATTGGTGTACTGATCATTACTTGAAAGTATCATGAAGATCAGATGAAAACATATATGTTGAGATTTCAGGAGACTCTAGTGTGTTGGAAGTTTGGCAACCCCTTTCAGTATAAGTGTTATTCGCCAGTCCCAGCTTTAGAATACAAGAGGAAACAAACCTTAGAGATAGAACGTAGAACTACTTTATTGTGTCAAGTTTCAAGAAGCTAGCACAAACCGTGTTTGATTTAGAGTTCTAACTGTATCTGTCAATATAGGAGAAAACAGAGTGAAACCTATAATTTCTAACTGTTCCTGCAAACGAATGCTACAACCTAGAAGAACAAAACTTGGGCATCCACGTTTGATTGGTGTACTGATCAATACTTGAAAGAATCATGAAGATTGGATGAAAAAATATATGTTGAGATTTCAGGAGACTGTAGTTTTTTGGAAGCTTAACAACACCTTTCATTGAAAGTGTTATTCGCCAGTCTCTGCTTAAGGCTACATCAAGAGGAAACAAACCTTAGAGATAGAACGTAGAACTTCTGTATTGTGTCAAGTTTCAGGAAGCTAGCACAAACCATGTTTGATTTAGAGTTCGAACTGCATCTGTCAATATAGGAGAAAAGAGAGTGAAAACTAAAAATTCAAACTGTTACTGCAAACGAATGCTTCAACCTAGGAGAACGAAACTTGAACATCCACGTTTTATTGGTGTACTGCTCATTACTTGAAATTATCATGAAGGTCGGAAAAAAAATATGTTGATATTTCAGGAGACTGTAGTATTTTGGCAGCCTAACAACGCCTTTCATTGAATGTGTCTTTCGTCAGTCTCTGCTTAGTTCTACATCCAGAGGAAACAACAAAAAAATATAGAATGTAGAACTACTTTACTGTTTCAAGTTTCAAGAAGCTAGCACAAATCGTGTTTGATTTAGAGTTCGAACTACATTTGTCAATATAGGAGAAAACAGAGTGAAACCTAAAAATTCAAACTGTTACTCCAAAAGAATGCTTCAATCTAGGAGAACTAAACTTTGGCATCCAAGTGGGATTGGTGTACTGATCATTACTTGAAAGTATCATGAAGATTGGATGAAAAAATATATGTTGAGATTTCAGGAGACTCTAGTGTTTTGGAAGTTTGGCAACCCCTTTCAGTATAAGTGTTATTCGCCAGTCCCAGCTTTAGGATACAAGAGGAAACAAACCTTAGAGATAGAACGTAGAACTACTTTATTGTGTCAAGTTTCAAGAAGCTAGCACAAACCGTGTTTGATTTAGAGTTCTAACTGTATCTGTCAATATAGGAAAAAACAGAGTGAAACCTATAATTTCTAACTGTTCCTGCAAACGAATGCTACAACCTAGAAGAACAAAACTTGGGCATCCACGTTTGATTCGTGTACTGATCAATAATTGAAAGAATCATGAAGATTGGATGAAAAGATATATGTTGAGATCAGGAGATGGTAGTTTTTTGGAAGCTTAACAACGCCTTTCATTGAAAGTGTTATTCGCCAGTCTCTGCTTAAGGCTACATCAAGAGGAAACAAACCTTAGAGATAGAACGTAGAACTACTTTATTGTGTCAAGTTTCAAGAAGCTAGCACAAACCATGTTTGATTTAGAGTTCGAACTGCATCTGTCAATATAGGAGAAAACAGAGTGAAAACTAAAAATTCAAACTGTTACTGCAAACGAATGCTTCAACCTAGGAGAACGAAACTTGAACATCCACGTTTTATTGGTGTACTGCTCATTACTTGAAATTATCATGAAGGTCGGAAAAAAAAATATGTTGAGATTTCAGGAGACTGTAGTATTTTGGCAGCCTAACAACGCCTTTCATTGAATGTGTCTTTCATCAGTCTCTGCTTAGGTCTACATCCAGAGGAAACAAAAAATAAAAATAGAATGTAGAACTACTTTACTGTTTCAAGTTTAAAGAAGCTAGCACAAACCGTGTTTGATTTAGAGTTCGAACTACATTTGTCAATATAGGAGAAAACAGAGTGAAACCTAAAAATTCAAACTGTTACTCCAAAAGAATGCTTCAATCTAGGAGAACTAAACTTTGGCATCCAAGTGGGATTGGTGTACTGATCATTACTTGAAAGTATCATGAAGATTGGATGAAAAAATATATGTTGAGATTTCAGGAGACTCTAGTGTGTTGGAAGTTTGGCAACCCCTTTCAGTATAAGTGTTATTCGCCAGTCCCAGCTTTAGGATACAAGAGGAAACAAACCTTAGAGATAGAACGTAGAACTACTTTATTGTGTCAAGTTTCAAGAAGCTAGCACAAACCGTGTTTGATTTAGAATTCTAACTGTATCTGTCAATATAGGAGAAAACAGAGTGAAACCTATAATTTCTATCTGTTCCTGCAAACGAATGCTACAACCTAGAAGAACAAAACTTGGGCATCCACGTTTGATTGGTGTACTGATCAATACTTGAAAGAATCATGAAGATTGGATGAAAAGATATATGTTGAGATTTCAGGAGACGGTAGTTTTTTGGAAGCTTAACAACGCCTTTCATTGAAAGTGTTATTCGCCAGTCTCTGCTTAAGGCTACATCAAGAGGAAACAAACCTTAGAGATAGAACGTAGAACTACTTTATTGTGTCAAGTTTCAAGAAGCTAGCACAAACCATGTTTGATTTAGAGTTCGAACTGCATCTGTCAATATAGGAGAAAACAGAGTGAAAACTAAAAATTCAAACTGTTACTGCAAACGAATGCTTCAACCTAGGAGAACGAAACTTGAACATCCACGTTTTATTGGTGTACTGCTCATTACTTGAAATTATCATGAAGTTCGGAAAAAATAATATGTTGATATTTCAGGAGACTGTAGTATTTTGGCAGCCTAAGAACGCCTTTCATTGAATGTGTCTTTCATCAGTCTCTGCTTAGGTCTACATCCAGAGGAAACAAAAAATAAAAATAGAATGTAGAACTACTTTACTGTTTCAAGTTTCAAGAAGCTAGCACAAACCGTGTTTGATTTAGAGTTCGAACTACATTGTCAATATAGGAGAAAACAGAGTGAAACCTAAAAATTCAAACTGTTACTCCAAAAGAATGCTTCAATCTAGGAGAACTAAACTTTGGCATCCAAGTGGGTTTGGTGTACTGATCATTACTTGAAAGTATCATGAAGATTGGATGAAAAAATATATGTTGAGATTTCAGGAGACTCTAGTGTGTTGGAAGTTTGGCAACCCCTTTCAGTATAAGTGTTATTCGCCATTCCCAGCTTTAGGATACAAGAGGAAACAAACCTTAGAGATAGAACGTAGAACTACTTTATTGTGTCAAGTTTCAAGAAGCTAGCACAAACCGTGTTTGATTTAGAGTTCTAACTGCATCTGTCAATATAGGAGAAAACAGAGTGAAACCTATCATTTCTAACTGTTCCTGCAAACGAATGCTACAACCTAGAAGAACAAAACTTGGGCATCCACGTTTGATTGGTGTACTGATCAATACTTGAAAGAATCATGAAGATTGGATGAAAAGATATATGTTGAGATTTCAGGAGACAGTAGTTTTTTGGAAGCTTAACAACGCCTTTCATTGAAAGTGTTATTTGCCAGTCTCTGCTTAAGGCTACATCAAGAGGAAACAAACCTTAGAGATAGAACGTAGAACTACTTTATTGTGTCAAGTTTCAAGAAGCTAGCACAAACCATGTTTGATTTAGAGTTCGAACTGCATCTGTCAATATAGGAGAAAACAGAGTGAAAACTAAAAATTCAAACTGTTACTGCAAACGAATGCTTCAACCTAGGAGAACGAAACTTGAACATCCACGTTTTATTGGTGTACTGCTCATTACTTGAAATTATCATGAAGGTTGGAAAAAATAATATGTTGATATTTCAGGAGTCTGTAGTATTTTGGCAGCCTAACAAAGCCTTTCATTGAATGTGTCTTTCGTCAGTCTCTGCTTAGGTCTACATACAGAGGAAATAAAAAATAAAAATAGAATGTAGAACTACTTTACTGTTTCAAGTTTCAAGAAGCTAGCACAAACCGTGTTTGATTTAGAGTTCGAACTACATTGTCAATATAGGAGAAAACAGAGTGAAACCTAAAAATTCAAACTGTGACTCCAAAAGAATGCTTCAATCTAGGAGAACTAAACTTTGGCATCCAAGTGGGATTGGTGTACTGATCATTACTTGAAAGTATCATGAAGATTGGATGAAAAAATATATGTTGAGATGTCAGGAGACTCTAGTGTTTTGGAAGTTTGGCAACCCCTTTCAGTATAAGTGTTATTCGCCATTCCCAGCTTTAGGATACAAGAGGAAACAAACCTTAGAGATAGAACGTAGAACTACTTTATTGTGTCAAGTTTCAAGAAGCTAGCACAAACCGTGTTTGATTTAGAGTTCTAACTGTATCTGTCAATATAGGAAAAAACAGAGTGAAACCTATAATTTCTAACTGTTCCTGCAAACGAATGCTACAACCTAGAAGAACAAAACTTGGGCATCCACGTTTGATTGGTGTACTGATCAATAATTGAAAGAATCATGAAGATTGGATGAAAAGATATATGTTGAGATCAGGAGATGGTAGTTTTTTGGAAGCTTAACAACGCCTTTCATTGAAAGTGTTATTCGCCAGTCTCTGCTTAAGGGTACATCAAGAGGAAACAAACCTTAGAGATAGAACGTAGAACTACTTTATTGTGTCAAGTTTCAAGAAGCTAGCACAAACCATGTTTGATTTAGAGTTCGAACTGCATCTGTCAATATAGGAGAAAACAGAGTGAAAACTAAAAATTCAAACTGTTACTGCAAACGAATGCTTCAACCTAGGAGAACGAAACTTGAACATCCACGTTTTATTGGTGTACTGCTCATTACTTGAAATTATCATGAAGGTCGGAAAAAAAAATATGTTGAGATTTCAGGAGACTGTAGTATTTTGGCAGCCTAACAACGCCTTTCAATGAATGTGTCTTTCATCAGTCTCTGCTTAGGTCTACATCCAGAGGAAACAAAAAATAAAAATAGAATGTAGAACTACTTTACTGTTTCAAGTTTCAAGAAGCTAGCACAAACCGTGTTTGATTTAGAGTTCGAACTACATTTGTCAATATAGGAGAAAACAGAGTGAAACCTAAAAATTCAAACTGTTACTCCAAAAGAATGCTTCAATCTAGGAGAACTAAACTTTGGCATCCAAGTGGGATTGGTGTACTGATCATTACTTGAAAGTATCATGAAGATTGGATGAAAAAATATATGTTGAGATTTCAGGAGACTCTAGTGTGTTGGAAGTTTGGCAACCCCTTTCAGTATAAGTGTTATTCGCCAGTCCCAGCTTTAGGATACAAGAGGAAACAAACCTTAGAGATAGAACGTAGAACTACTTTATTGTGTCAAGTTTCAAGAAGCTAGCACAAACCGTGTTTGATTTAGAGTTCTAACAGCATCTGTCAATATAGGAGAAAACAGAGTGAAACCTATAATTTCTATCTGTTCCTGCAAACGAATGCTACAACCTAGAAGAACAAAACTTGGGCATCCACGTTTGATTGGTGTACTGATCAATACTTGAAAGAATCATGAAGATTGGATGAAAAGATATATGTTGAGATTTCAGGAGACGGTAGTTTTTTGGAAGCTTAACAACGCCTTTCATTGAAAGTGTTATTCGCCAGTCTCTGCTTAAGGCTACATCAAGAGGAAACAAACCTTAGAGATAGAACGTAGAACTACTTTATTCTGTCAAGTTTCAAGAAGCTAGCACAAACCATGTTTGATTTAGAGTTCGAACTGCATCTGTCAATATAGGAGAAAACAGAGTGAAAACTAAAAATTCAAACTGTTACTGCAAACGAATGCTTCAACCTAGGAGAACGAAACTTGAACATCCACGTTTTATTGGTGTACTGCTCATTACTTGAAATTATCATGAAGGTCGGAAAAAATAATATGTTGATATTTCAGGAGACTGTAGTATTTTGGCAGCCTAAGAACGCCTTTCATTGAATGTGTCTTTCATCAGTCTCTGCTTAGGTCTACATCCAGAGGAAACAAAAAATAAAAATAGAATGTAGAACTACTTTACTGTTTCAAGTTTCAAGAAGCTAGCACAAACAGTGTTTGATTTAGAGTTCGAACTACATTGTCAATATAGGAGAAAACAGAGTGAAACCTAAAAATTCAAACTGTTACTCCAAAAGAATGCTTCAATCTAGGAGAACTAAACTTTGGCATCCAAGTGGGTTTGGTGTACTGATCATTACTTGAAAGTATCATGAAGATTGGATGAAAAAATATATGTTGAGATTTCAGGAGACTCTAGTGTTCTTGAAGTTTGGCAACCCCTTTCAGTATAAGTGTTATTCGCCATTCCCAGCTTTAGGATACAAGAGGAAACAAACCTTAGAGATAGAACGTAGAACTACTTTATTGTGTCAAGTTTCAAGAAGCTAGCACAAACCGTGTTTGATTTAGAGTTCTAACTGCATCTGTCAATATAGGAGAAAACAGAGTGAAACCTATCATTTCTAACTGTTCCTGCAAACGAATGCTACAACCTAAAAGAACAAAACTTGGGCATCCACGTTTGATTGGTGTACTGATCAATACTTGAAAGAATCATGAAGATTGGATGAAAAAATATATGTTGAGATTTCAGGAGACTGTAGTTTTTTGGAAGCTTAACAACGCCTTTCATTGAAAGTGTTATTCGCCAGTCTCTGCTTAAGGCTACATCAAGAGGAAACAAACCTTAGAGATAGAACGTAGAACTACTTTATTGTGTCAAGTTTCAGGAAGCTAGCACAAACCATGTTTGATTTAGAGTTCGACCTGCATCTGTCAATATAGGAGAAAAGAGAGTGAAAACTAAAAATTCAAACTGTTACTGCAAACGAATGCTTCAACCTAGGAGAACGAAACTTGAACATCCACGTTTTATTGGTGTACTGCTCATTACTTGAAATTATCATGAAGGTCGGAAAAAAAATATGTTGAGATTTCAGGAGACTGTAGTATTTTGGCAGCCTAACAACGCCTGTCATTGAATGTGTCTTTCGTCAGTCTCTGCTTAGGTCTACATCCAGAGGAAACAACAAATAAATATAGAATGTAGAACTACTTTACTGTTTCAAGTTTCAAGAAGCTAGCAAAAACCGTGTTTGATTTAGAGTTCGAACTACATTTGTCAATATAGGAGAAAACAGAGTGAAACCTAAAAATTCAAACTGTTACTCCAAAAGAATGCTTCAATCTAGGAAAACTAAACTTTGGCATCCAAGTGGGATTGGTGTACTGATCATTACTTGAAAGTATCATGAAGATTGGATGAAAAAATATATGTTGAGATTTCAGGAGACTCTAGTGTTTTGGAAGTTTGGCAACCCCTTTCAGTATAAGTGTTATTCGCCAGTCCCAGCTTTAGGATACAAGAGGAAACAAACCTTAGAGATAGAACGTAGAACTACTTTATTGTGTCAAGTTTCAAGAAGCTAGCACAAACCGTGTTTGATTTAGAGTTCTAACTGTATCTGTCAATATAGGAGAAAACAGAGTGAAACCTATAATTTCTAACTGTTCCTGCAAACGAATGCTCCAACCTAGAGGAACAAAATTTGGGCATCCACGTTAGATTGGTGTACTGATCAATACTTGAAAGAATCATGAAGATTGGATGAAAAAACATATGTTGAGATTTCAGGAGACGGTAGTTTTTTGGAAGCTTAACAACGCCTTTCATTGAAAGTGTTATTCGCCAGTCTCTGCTTAAGGCTACATCAAGAGGAAACAAACCTTAGAGATAGAACGTAGAACTACTTTATTGTGTCAAGTTTCATGAAGCTAGCACAAACCATGTTTGATTTAGAGTTCGAACTGCATCTGTCAATATAGGAGAAAACAGAGTGAAAACTAAAAATTCAAACTGTTACTGCAAACGAATGCTTCAACCTAGGAGAACGCAACTTGAACATCCACGTTTTATTGGTGTACTGCTGATTACTTGAAATCATCATGAAGGTCGGAAAAAAAAATATGTTGAGATTTCAGGAGACTGTAGTATTTTGGCAGCCTAACAACGCCTTTCATTGAATGTGTCTTTCTTCAGTCTCTGCTTAGGTCTACATCCAGAGGAAACAAAAAATAAAGATAGAATGTAGAACTACTTTACTGTTTCAAGTTTCAAGAAGCTAGCACAAACCGTGTTTGATTTAGAGTTCGAACTACATTTGTCAATATAGGAGAAAACAGAGAGAAACCTAAAAATTCAAACTGTTACTCCAAAGAATGCTTCAATCTAGGAGAACTAAACTTTGGCATCCAAGTGGATTGGTGTACTGATCATTACTTGAAAGTATCATGAAGATTGGATGAAAAAATATATGTTGAGATTTCAGGAGACTCTAGTGTTTTGAAGTTTGGCAACCCCTTTCAGTATAAGTGTTATTCGCCAGTCCCAGCTTTAGGATACAAGAGGAAACAAACCTTAGAGATAGAACGTAGAACTACTTATTGTGTCAAGTTTCAAGAAGCTAGCACAAACCGTGTTTGATTTAGAGTTCTAACTGCATCTGTCAATATAGGAGAAAACAGAGTGAAACCTATAATTTCTCACTGTTCCTGCAAACGAATGCTACAACCTAGAAGAACAAAACTTGGGCATCCACGTTTGATTGGTGTACTGATCAATACTTGAAAGAATCATGAAGATTGGATGAAAAAATATATGTTGAGATTTCAGGAGACAGTAGTTTTTTGGAAGCTTAACAACGCCTTTCATTGAAAGTGTTATTCGCCAGTCTCTGCTTAAGGTTACATCAAGAGGTAACAAACCTTAGAGATAGAACGTACAACTACTTTATTGTGTCAAGTTTCAAGAAGCTAGCACAAACCATGTTTGATTTAGAGTTCGAACTGCATCTAGCAATATAGGAGAAAAGAGAGTGAAAACTAAAAATTCAAACTGTTACTGCAAACGAATGCTTCAACCTTGGAGAACGAAACTTGAACATCCACGTTTTATTGGTGTACTGCTCATTACTTGAAATTATCATGAAGGTCGGAAAAAAAAATATGTTGAGATTTCAGGAGACTGTAGTATTTTGGCAGCCTAACAACGCCTTTCATTGAATGTGTCTTTCGTGAGTCTCTTCTTAGGTCTTCATCCAGAGGAAACAAAAAATAAAAATAGAATGTAGAACTACTTTACTGTTTCAAGTTTCAAGAAGCTAGCACAAACCGTGTTTGATTTAGAGTTCGAACTACATTGTCAATATAGGAGAAAACAGAGTGAAACCTAAAAATTCAATCTGTTACTCCAAAAGAATGCTTCAATCTAGGAGAACTAAACTTTGGCATGCAAGTGGGATTGGTGTACTGATCATTACTTGAAAGTATCATGAAGATTGGATGAAAAAATATATGTTGAGATTTCAGGGGACTCTAGTGTGTTGGAAGTTTGGCAACCCCTTTCAGTATAAGTGTGATTCGCCAGTCCCAGCCTTAGGATACAAGAGGAAACAAACCTTAGAGATAGAACGTAGAACTACTTTATTGTGTCAAGTTTCAAGAAGCTAGCACAAACCGTGTTTGATTTAGAGTTCTAACTGCATCTGTCAATATAGGAGAAAACAGAGTGAAACCTATAATTTCTAACTGTTCCTGCAAACGAATGCTACAACCTAGAGGAACAAAACATGGGCATCCACGTTTGATTGGTGTACTGATCAATACTTGAAAGAATCATGAAAATTGGATGAAAAAACATATGTTGAGATTTCAGGAGACGGTAGTTTTTAGGAAGCTTAACAACGCCTTTCATTGAAAGTGTTATTCGCCAGTCTCTGCTTAAGGCTACATCAAGAGGAAACAAAACCTTAGAGATAGAAAGTAGAACTACTTTATTGTGTCAAGTTTCATGAAGCTAGCACAAACCATGTTTGATTTAGAGTTCGAACTGCATCTGTCAATATAGGAGAAAACAGAGTGAAAACTAAAAATTCAAACTGTTACTGCAAACGAATGCTTCAACCTAGGAGAACGAAACTTGAACATCCACGTTTTATTGGTGTACTGCTGATTACTTGAAATCATCATGAAGGTCGGAAAAAAAAATATGTTGAGATTTCAGGAGACTGTAGTATTTTGGCAGCCTAACAACGCCTTTCATTGAATGTGTCTTTCGTGAGTCTCTGCTTAGGTCAACATCCAGAGGAAACAAAAAATAAAAATAGAATGTAGAACTACTTTACTGTTTCAAGTTTCAAGAAGCTAGCACAAACCGTGTTTGATTTAGAGTTCGAACTACATTTGTCAATATAGGAGAAAACAGAGTGAAACCTAAAAATTCAAACTGTTTCTCCAAAGAATGCTTCAATCTAGGAGAACTAAACTTTGTCATCCAAGTGGATTGGTGTACTGATCATTACTTGAAAGTACCATGAAGATTGGATGAAAAAATATATGTTGAGATTTCAAAAGACTCTAGTGTTTTGGAAGTTTGGCAACCCCTTACAGTATAAGTGTTATTCGCCAGTCCCAGCTTTAGGATTTAAGAGGAAACAAACCTTAGAGGTAGAACGTAGAACTACTTTATTGTGTCAAGTTTCAAGAAGCTAGCACAAACCGTGTTTGATTAGAGTTCTAACTGCATCTGTCAATATAGGAGAAAACAGAGTGAAACCTATAATTTCTAACTGTTCCTGCAAACGAATGCTACAACCTAGAAGAACAAAACTTGGGCATCCACCTTTGATTGGTGTACTGATCAATACTTGAAAGAATCATGAAGATTGGATGAAAAAATATATGTTGAGATTTCAAGAGACGGTAGTTTTTTGGAAGCTTAACAACGCCTTTCATTGAAAGTGTTATTCGCCAGTCTCTGCTTAAGGCTACATCAAGAGGAAACAAAACCTTAGAGATAGAAAGTAGAACTACTTTATTGTGTCAAGTTTCATGAAGCTAGCACAAACCATGTTTGATTTAGAGTTCGAACTGCATCTGTCAATATAGGAGAAAACAGAGTGAAAACTAAAAATTCAAACTGTTACTGCAAACGAATGCTTCAACCTAGGAGAACGAAACTTGAACATCCACGTTTTATTGGTGTACTGCTGATTACTTGAAATCATCATGAAGGTCGGAAAAAAAAATATGTTGAGATTTCAGGAGACTGTAGTATTTTGGCAGCCTAACAACGCCTTTCATTGAATGTGTCTTTCGTCAGTCTCTGCTTAGGTCTACATCCAGAGGAAACAAAAAATAAAAATAGAATGTAGAACTACTTTACTGTTTCAAGTTTCAAGAAGCTAGCACAAACCGTGTTTGATTTAGAGTTCGAACTACATTTGTCAATATAGGAGAAAACAGAGTGAAACCTAAAAATTCAAACTGTTTCTCCAAAGAATGCTTCAATCTATGAGAACTAAACTTTGTCATCCAAGTGGATTGGTGTACTGATCATTACTTGAAAGTACCATGAAGATTGGATGAAAAAATATATGTTGAGATTTCAAAAGACTCTAGTGTTTTGGAAGTTTGGCAACCCCTTACAGTATAAGTGTTATTCGCCAGTCCCAGCTTTAGGATTTAAGAGGAAACAAACCTTAGAGGTAGAACGTAGAACTACTTTATTGTGTCAAGTTTCAAGAAGCTAGCACAAACCGTGTTTGATTAGAGTTCTAACTGCATCTGTCAATATAGGAGAAAACAGAGTGAAACCTATAATTACTAACTGTTCCTGCAAACGAATGCTACAACCTAGAAGAACAAAACTTGGGCATCCACCTTTGATTGGTGTACTGATCAATACTTGAAAGAATCATGAAGATTGGATGAAAAAATATATGTTGAGATTTCAAGAGACGGTAGTTTTTTGGAAGCTTAACAACGCCTTTCATTGAAAGTGTTATTCGCCAGTCTCTGCTTAAGGCTACATCAAGAGAAAACAAACCTTAGAGATAGAACGTAGAACTACTTTATTGTGTCAAGTTTCAAGAAGCTAGCAAAAACCATGTTTGATTTAGAGTTCGAACTGCATCTGTCAATATAGGAGAAAAGAGAGTGAGAACTAAAAATTCAAACTGTTACTGCAAATGAATGCTTCAACCTAGGAGAACGAAACTTGAACATCCACGTTTTATTGGTGTACTGCTCATTACTTGAAATTATCATGATGGTCGGAAAAAAAAATATGTTGAGATTTCAGGAGACTGTAGTATTTTGGCAGCCTAACAACGCCTTTCATTGAATGTGTCTTTCGTCAGTCTCTGCTTAGGTCTACATCCAGAGGAAACAAAAAATAAAAATAGAATGTAGAACTACTTTACTGTTTCAAGTTTCAAGAAGCTAGCACAAACCGTGTTTGATTTAGAGTTCGAACTACATTTGTCAATATAGGAGAAAACAGAGTGAAACCTAAAAATTCAAACTGTTACTCCAAAAGAATGCTTCAATCTACGAGAACTAAACTTTGGCATCCAAGTGGGATTGGTGTACTGATCATTACTTGAAAGTATCATGAAGATTGGATGAAAAAATATATGTTGAGATTTCAGGAGACTATAGTGTGTTGGATGTTTGGCAACCCCTTTCATTATAAGTGTTATTCACCAGTCCCAGCATTAAGATACAAGAGAAAACAAACCTTAGAGATAGAACGTAGAACTACTTTATTGTGTCAAGTTTCAAGAAGATAGCACAAATCGTGTTTGATTTAGAATTCTAACTGTATCTGTCAATATAGGAGAAAACAGAGTGACTTATAATTTCTAACTGTTCCTTCAAACGAATGCTACAACCTAGAAGAACAAAACTCGGGCATCCACGTTTGATTGGTGTACTGATCAATACTTGAAAGAATCATGAAGATTGGATGAAAAGATATATGTTGAGATTTCAGGAGACGGTAGTATTTGGAAGCTTAACAACGCCTTTCATTGAAAGTGTTATTCGCCAGTCTCTGCTTAAGGCTACATCAAGAGAAAACAAACCTTAGAGATAGAACGTAGAACTACTTTATTGTGTCAAGTTTCAAGAAGCTAGCACAAACCATGTTTGATTTAGAGTTCGAACTGCATCTGTCAATATAGGAGAAAAGAGAGTGAGAACTAAAAATTCAAACTGTTACTGCAAATGAATGCTTCAACCTAGGAGAACGAAACTTGAACATCCACGTTTTATTGGTGTACTGCTCATTACTTGAAATTATCATGAAGGTCGGAAAAAAAAATATGTTGAGATTTCAGGAGACTGTAGTATTTTGGCAGCCTAACAACGCCTTTCATTGAATGTGTCTTTCGTCAGTCTCTGCTTAGGTCTACATCCAGAGGAAACAAAAAATAAAAATAGAATGTAGAACTACTTTACTGTTTCAAGTTTCAAGAAGCTAGCACAAACCGTGTTTGATTTAGAGTTCGAACTACATTTGTAAATATAGGAGAAAACACAGTGAAACCTAAAAATTCAAACTGTTACTCCAAAAGAATGCTTAAATCTAGGAGAACTAAACTTTGGCATCCAAGTGGGATTGGTGTACTGATCATTACTTGAAAGTATCATGAAGATTGGATGAAAAAATATATGTTGAGATTTCAGGAGACTATAGTGTGTTGGATGTTTGGCAACCCCTTTCATTATAAGTGTTATTCACCCGTCCCAGCTTTAAGATACAAGAGGAAACAAACCTTAGAGATAGAACGTAGAACTACTTTATTGTGTCAAGTTTCAAGAAGCTAGCACAAACCGTGTTTGATTTAGAGTTCTAACTGATTCTGTCAATATAGGAGAAAACAGAGTGAAACCTATAATTTCTAACTGTTCCTGCAAACGTATGCTACAACCTAGAAGAACAAAACTTGGGCATCCAGGTTTGATTGGTGTACTGATCAATACTTGAAAGAATCATGAAGATTGGATGAAAAGATATATGTTGAGATTTCAGGAGACGGTAGTATTTGGAAGCTTAACAACGCCTTTCATTGAAAGTGTTATTCGCCAGTCTCTGCTTAAGGCTACATCAAGAGGAAACAAACCTTAGAGATAGAACGTAGAACTACTTTATTGTGTCAAGTTTCAAGAAGCTAGCACAAACCGTGTTTGATTTAGAGTTCTAACTGCGTCTGTCGATATAGGAGAAAACAGAGTGAAACCTATAATTTCTAACTGTTCCTGCAAACGAATGCTACAACCTAGAAGAACAAAACTTGGGTATCCACGTTTGATTTTTGTACTGATCAATACTTGAAAGAATCATGAAGATTGGATGAAAAAATATATGTTGAGATTTCAGGAGACGGTAGTATTTGGAAGCTTAACAACGCCTTTCATTGAAAGTGTTATTCGCCAGTCTCTGCTTAAGGCTACATCAAGAGGAAACAAACCTTAGAGATAGAACGTAGAACTACTTTATTGTGTCAAGTTTCAAGAAGCTAGCACAAACCGTGTTTGATTTAGAGTTCTAACTGCGTCTGTCGATATAGGAGAAAACAGAGTGAAACCTATAATTTCTAACTGTTCCTGCAAACGAATGCTACAACCTAGAAGAACAAAACTTGGGTATCCACGTTTGATTTTTGTACTGATCAATACTTGAAAGAATCATGAAGATTGGATGAAAAAATATATGTTGAGATTTCAGGAGACGGTAGTTTTTTGGAAGCTTAACAACGCCTTTCATTGAAAGTGTTATTCGCCAGTCTCTGCTTAAGGCTACATCAAGAGGAAACAAACCTTAGAGATAGAACGTAGAACTATTTTATTGTGTCAAGTTTCAAGAAGCTAGCACAAACCATACTTGATTTAGAGTTCGAACTGCATCTGTCAATATAGGAGAAAACAGAGTGAAAACTAAAAATTCAAACTGTTACTGCAAACGAATGCTTCAACCTAGGAGAACGAAACTTGAACATCCACGTTTTATTGGTGTACTGCTGATTACATGAAATTATCATGAAGGTCGGAAAAAAAAATATGTTGAGATTTCAGGAGACTGTAGTATTTTGGCAGCCTAACAACGCCTTTCATTGAATGTGTCTTTCGTCAGTCTCTGCTTAGTTCTACATCCAGAGGAAACAAAAAATAAAAATAGAATGTAGAACTACTTTACTGTTTCAAGTTTCAAGAAGCTAGCACAAACCGTGTTTGATTTAGAGTTCGAACTACATTTGTCAATATAGGAGAAAACAGAGTGAAACCTAAAAATTCAAACTGTTACTCCAAAAGAATGCTTCAATCTACGAGAACTAAACTTTGGCATCCAAGTGGGATTGGTGTACTGATCATTACTTGAAAGTATCATGAAGATTGGATGAAAAAATATATGTTGAGATTTCAGGAGACTCTAGTGTGTTGGAAGTTTGGCAACCCCTTTCAGTATAAGTGTTATTCGCCAGTCCAAGCTTTAGGATACAAGAGGAAACAAACCTTAGAGATAGAACGTAGAACTACTTTATTGTGTCAAGTTTCAAGAAGCTAGCACAAACCGTGTTTGATTTAGAGTTCTAACTGCATCTGTCAATATAGGAGAAAACAGAGTGAAACCTATAATTTCTAACTGTTCCTGCAAACGAATGCTACAACCTAGAATAACAAAACTTGGGCATCCACGTTTGATTGGTGTACTGATCAATACTTGAAAGAATCATGAAGATTGGATGAAAAAATATATGTTGAGATTTCAGGAGACGGTAGTTTTTTGGAAGCTTAACAACGCCTTTCATTGAAAGTGTTATTCGCCAGTCTCTGCTTAAGGATACATCAAGAGGAAACAAACATTAGAGATAGAACGTAGAACTACTTTATTGTGCCAAGTTTCAAGAAGCTAGCACAAACCATGTTTGATTTAGAGTTCGAACTGCATCTGTCAATATAGGAGAAAACAGAGTGAAAACTAAAAATTCAAACTGTTACTGCAAACGAATGCTTCAACCTAGGAGAACGAAACTTGAACATCCACGTTTTATTGGTGTACTGCTGATTACTTGAAATCATCATGAAGGTGGGAAAAAAAAATATGTTGAGATTTCAGGAGACTGTAGTATTTTGGCAGCCTAACAACGCCTTTCATTGAATGTGTCTTTCATGAGTCTCTGCTTAGGTCTACATCCAGAGGAAACAAAAAATAAAAATAGAATGTAGAACTACTTTACTGTTTCAAGTTTCAAGAAGCTAGCACAAACCGTGTTTGATTTAGAGTTCGAACTACATTTGTCAATATAGGAGAAAACAGAGTGAAACCTAAAAATTCAAACTGTTTCTCCAAAGAATGCTTCAATCTAGGAGAACTAAACTTTGGCATCCAAGTGGATTGGTGTACTGATCATTACTTGAAAGTACCATGAAGATTGGATGAAAAAATATATGTTGAGATTTCAGGAGACTCTGGTGTTTTGGAAGTTTGGCAACCCCTTTCAGTATAAGTGTTATTCGCCAGTCCCAGCTTTAGGATCCAAGAAAAAACAAACCTTAGAGATACAACGTAGAACTACTTTATTGTGTCAAGTTTCAAGAAGCTAGCACAAACCGTGTTTGATTTAGAGTTCTAACTGCATCTGTCAATATAGGAGAAAACAGAGTGAAACCTATAATTTCTAACTGTTCCTGCAAACGAATCCTACAACCTAGAAGAACAAAACTTGGGCATCCACCTTTGATTGGTGTACTGATCAATACTTGAAAGAATCATGAAGATTGGATGAAAAAATATATGTTGAAATTTCAAGAGACGGTAGTTTTTTGGAAGCTTAACAACGCCTTTCATTGAAAGTGTTATTCGCCAGTCTCTGCTTAAGGCTACATCAAGAGAAAACAAACCTTAGAGATAGAACGTAGAACTACTTTATTGTGTCAAGTTTCAAGAAGCTAGCACAAACCATGTTTGATTTAGAGTTCGAACCGCATCTGTCAATATAGGAGAAAAGAGAGTGAGAACTAAAAATTCAAACTGTTACTGCAAATGAATGCTTCAACCTAGGAGAACGAAACTTGAACATCCACGTTTTATTGGTGTACTGCTCATTACTTGAAATTATCAGGAAGGTCGGAAAAAAATATATGTTGAGATTTCAGGAGACTGTAGTATTTTGGCAGCCTAACAACGCCTTTCATTGAATGTGTCTTTCGTCAGTCTCTGCTTAGGTCTACATCCAGAGGAAACAAAAAATAAAAATAGAATGTAGAACTACTTTACTGTTTCAAGTTTCAAGAAGCTAGCACAAACCGTGTTTGATTTAGAGTTCGAACTACATTTGTCAATATAGGAGAAAACAGAGTGAAACCTAAAAATTCAAACTGTTACTCCAAAAGGATGCTTCAATCTACGAGAACTAAACTTTGGCATCCAAGTGGGATTGGTGTACTGATCATTACTTGAAAGTATCATGAAGATTGGATGAAAAAATATATGTTGAGATTTGAGGAGACTATAGTGTGTTGGATGTTTGGCAACCCCTTTCATTAGAAGTGTTATTCACCAGTCCCAGCATTAAGATACAAGAGAAAAAAACCTTAGGGATAGAACGTAGAACTACTTTATTGTGTCAATTTTCAAGAAGCTAGCACAAACCGTGTTTGATTTAGAGTTCTAACTGCATCTGTCAATATAGGAGAAAACAGAGTGAAACTTATAATTTCTAATTGTTCCTGCAAAGGAATGCTACAACCTAGAAGAACAAAACTTGGGCAGGCACGTTTGATTGGTATACTGATCAATACTTGAAAGAATCATGAAGATTGGATGAAAAGATATATGTTGAGATTTCAGGAGACGGTAGTATTTGGAAGCTTAACAACGCCTTTCATTGAAAGTGTTATTCGCCAGTCTCTGCTTAAGGCTACATCAAGAGAAAACAAACCTTAGAGATAGAACGTAGAACTACTTTATTGTGTCAAGTTTCATGAAGCTAGCACAAACCATGTTTGATTTAGAGTTCGAACTGCATCTGTCAATATAGGAGAAAACAGAGTGAAAACTAAAAATTCAAACTGTTACTGCAAACGAATGCTTCAACCTAGGAGAACGAAACTTGAACATCCACTTTTTATTGGTGTACTGCAGATTACTTGAAATCATCATGAAGGTCGGAAAAAAAAAATATGTTGAGATTTCAGGAGACTGTAGTATTTTGGCAGCCTAACAACGCCTTTCATTGAATGTGTCTTTCGTGAGTCTCTTCTTAGGTCTACATCCAGAGGAAACAAAAAATAAAAATAGAATGTAGAACTACTTTACTGTTTCAAGTTTCAAGAAGCTAGCACAAACCTTGTTTGATTTAGAGTTCGAACTACATTTGTTAATATAGGAGAAAACAGAGTGAAACCTAAAAATTCAAACTGTTTCTCCAAAGAATGCTTCAATCTAGGAGAACTAAACTTTGGCATCCAAGTGGATTGATGTACTGATCATTACTTGAAAGTACCATGAAGATTGGATGAAAAAATATATGTTGAGATTTCATTAGACTCTAGTGTTTTGGAAGTTTGGCAACCCCTGTCAGTATAAGTGTTATTCGCCAGTCCCAGCTTTAGGATCCAAGAGGAAACAAACCTTAGAGATAGAACGTAGAACTACTTTATTGTGTCAAGTTTCAAGAAGCTAGCACAAACCGTGTTTGATTTAGAGTTCTAACTGCATCTGTCAATATAGGAGAAAACAGAGTGAAACCTATAATTTCTAACTGTTCCTGCAAATGAATGCTACAACCTAGAAGAACAAAACTTGGGCATCCACGTTTGATTGGTGTACCGATCAATACTTGATAGAATCATGAAGATTGGATTAAAAGATATATGTTGAGATTTCAGGAGACGGTAGTATTTGGAAGCTTAACAACGCCTTTCATTGAAAGTGTTATTCGCCAGTCTCTGCTTAAGGCTACATCAAGAGGAAACAAACCTTAGAGATAGAACGTAGAACTACTTTATTGTGTCAAGTTTCAAGAAGCTAGCACAAACCGTGTTTGATTTAGAGTTCTAACTGCGTCTGTCAATATAGGAGAAAACAGAGTGAAACCTATAATTTCTAACTGTTCCTGCAAACGAATGCTACAACCTAGAAGAACAAAACTTGGGCATCCACGTTTGATTGGTGTACTGATCAATACTTGAAAGAATCATGAAGATTGGATGAAAAAATATATGTTGAGATTTCAGGAGACCGTAGTTTTTTGGAAGCTTAACAACGCCTTTCATTGAAAGTGTTATTTGCCAGTCTCTGCTTAAGGCTACATCAAGAGGAAACAAATCTTAGATATAGAACGTAAAACTACTTTATTGTGTCAAGTTTCAAGATGCTAGCACAAACCATGTTTGATTTAGACTTCGAACTGCATCTGTCAATATAGGAGAAAACAGTGAAAACTAAAAATTCAAACTGTTACTGCAAACGAATGCTTCAAGCTAGGAGAACAAAACTTGAACATCCACGTTTTATTGGTGTACTGCTGATTACATGAAATTATCATGAAGGTCGGAAAAAAAAATATGTTGAGATTTCCCGAGACTGTAGTATTTTGGCAGCCTAACAACGCCTTTCATTGAATGTGTCTTTCGTCAGTCTCTGCTTAGGTCTACATCCAGAGGAAACAAAAAATAAAAATAGAATGTAGAACTACTTTACTGTTTCAAGTTTCAAGAAGCTAGCACGAACCGTGTTTGATTTAGAGTTCAAACTACATTTGTCAATATAGGAGAAAACAGAGTGAAACCTAAAAATTCAAAATGTTACTCCAAAAGAATGCTTCAATCTAGGAGAACTAAACTTTGGCATCCAAGTGGGATTGGTGTACTGATCATTACTTGAAAGTATCATGAAGATTGGATGAAAAAATATATGTTTAGATTTCCGGAGACTCTAGTGTGTTGGAAGTTTGGCAACCCCTTTCAGTATAAGTGTTATTCGCCAGGTCCCAGCTTTAGGATACCAGAGGAAACAAACCTTAGAGATAGAACGTAGAACTACTTTATTGTGCCAAGTTTCAAGAAGCTAGCACAAACCGTGTTTGATTTAGAGTACTAACTGCATCTGTCAATATAGGAGAAAACAGAGTGAAACCTATAATTTCTAACTGTTCCTGCAAACGAATGCTACAACCTAGAAGAACAAAACTTGGGCATCCACGTTTGATTGGTGTACTGATCAATACTTGAAAGAATCATGAAGATGGGATGAAAAAATGTATGTTGAGATTTCAGGAGACGGTAGTTTTTTGGAAGCTTAACCACGCCTTTCATTGAAAGTGTTATTCGCCAGTCTCTGCTTAAGGCTACATCAAGAAGAAACAAACCTTAGAGATAGAACGTAGAACTACTTTATTGTGTCAAGTTTCAAGAAGCTAGCACAAACCATGTTTGATTTAGACATCGAACTGCATCTGTCAATATAGGAGAAAACAGAGTGAAAACTAAAAATTCAAACTGTTACTGCAAACGAATGCTTCAACCTAGGAGAACGGAACTTGAACATCCACGTTTTATTGGTGTACTGCTCATTACTTGAAATTATCATGAAGGTCGGAAAAAAAAATATGTTGAGATTTCAGGAGCCTGTAGTATTTTGGCAGCCTAACAACGCCTTTCATTGAATGTGTCTTTCGTCAGTCTCTGCTTAGGTCTACATCCAGAGGAAACAAAAAGTAAAAATAGAATGTAGAACTACTTTACTGTTTCAAGTTTCAAGAAGCTAGCACAAACCGTGTTTGATTTATAGTTCGAACTACATTTGTCAATATAGGAGAAAACAGAGTGAAACCTAAAAATTCAAACTGTTACTCCAAATGAATGCTTCAATCTAGCAGAACTAAACTTTGGCATCCAAGTGGGATTGGTGTACTGATCATTACTTGAAAGTATCATGAAGATTGGATGAAAAAATATATGTTGAGATTTCACGAGACTCTAGTGTGTTGGAAGTTTGGCAACCCCTTTCAATATAAGTGTTATTCGCCAGTCCCAGCTTTAGGATACAAGAGGAAACAAACCTTAGAGATAGAACGTAGAACTACTTTATTGTGTCAAGTTTCAAGAAGCTAGCACAAACCGTGTTTGATTTAGAGTTCGAACTGCATCTGTCAATATAGGAGAAAACAGAGTGAAACCTATAATTTCTAACTGTTCCTGCAAACGAATGCTACAACCTAGAAGAACAAAACTTGGGCATCCACGTTTGATTGGTGTACTGATCAATACTTGAAGGAATCATGAAGATTGGATGAAAAAATGTATGTTGAGATTTCTGGAGACGGTAGTTTTTTGGAAGCTTAACAACGCCTTTCATTGAAAGTGTTATTCGCCAGTCTCTGCTTAAGGCTACATCAAGAGGAAACAAACCTTAGAGATAGAACGTAGAACTACTTTATTGTGTCAAGTTTCAAGAAGCTAGCACAAACCATGTTTGATTTAGAGTTCGAACTGCATCTGTCAATATAGGAGAAAACAGAGTGAAAACTAAAAAATCAAACTGTTACTGCAAACGAATGCTTCAACCTAGGGGAACGAAACTTGAACATCCACGTTTTATTGGTGTACTGCTGATTACATGAAATTATCATGAAGGTCGGAAAATAAATATGTTGAGATTTCAGGAGCCTGTAGTATTTTGGCAGCCTAACAACGCCTTTCATTGAATGTGTCTTTCGTCAGTCTCTGCTTAGGTCTACATCCAGAGGAAACAAAAAATAAAAATAGAATGTAGAACTACTTTACTGTTTCAAGTTTCAAGAAGCTAGCACGAACCGTGTTTGATTTAGAGTTCAAACTACATTTGTCAATATAGGAGAAAACAGAGTGAAACCTAAAAATTCAAAATGTTACTCCAAAAGAATGCTTCAATCTAGGAGAACTAAACTTTGGCATCCAAGTGGGATTGGTGTACTGATCATTACTTGAAAGTATCATGAAGATTGGATGAAAAAATATATGTTTAGATTTCCGGAGACTCTAGTGTGTTGGAAGTTTGGCAACCCCTTTCAGTATAAGTGTTATTCGCCAGGTCCCAGCTTTAGGATACAAGAGGAAACTAACCTTAGAGATAGAACGTAGAACTACTTTATTATGCCAAGTTTCAAGAAGCTAGCACAAACCGTGTTTGATTTAGAGTACTAACTGCATCTGTCAATATAGGAGAAAACAGAGTGAAACCTATAATTTCTAACTATTCCTGCAAACGAATGCTACAACCTAGAAGAACAAAACTTGGGCATCCACGTTTGATTGGTGTACTGATCAATACTTGAAAGAATCATGAAGATGGGATGAAAAAATGTATGTTAAGATTTCAGGAGACGGTAGTTTTTTGGAAGCTTAACAACGCCTTTCATTGAAAGTGTTATTCGCCAGTCTCTGCTTAAGGCTACATCAAGAAGAAACAAACCTTAGAGATAGAACGTAGAACTACTTTATTGTGTCAAGTTTCAAGAAGCTAGCACAAACCATGTTTTATTTAGACTTCGAACTGCATCTGTCAATATAGGAGAAAACAGAGTGAAAACTAAAAATTCAAACTGTTACTGCAAACGAATGCTTCAACCTAGGAGAACGGAACTTGAACATCCACGTTTTATTGGTGTACTGCTCATTACTTGAAATTATCATGAAGGTCGGAAAAAAAATATGTTGAGATTTCAGGAGCCTGTAGTATTTTGGCAGCCTAACAACGCCTTTCATTGAATGTGTCTTTAGTCAGTCTCTGCTTAGGTCTACATCCAGAAGAAACAAAAAGTAAAAATAGAATGTAGAACTACTTTACTGTTTCAAGTTTCAAGAAGCTAGCACAAACCGTGTTTGATTTAGAGTTCGAACTACATTTGTCAATATAGGAGAAAACAGAGTGAAACCTAAAAATTCAAACTGTTACTCCAAATGAATGCTTCAATCTAGCAGAACTAAACTTTGGCATCCAAGTGGGATTGGTGTACTGATCATTACTTGAAAGTATCATGAAGATTGGATGAAAAAATATATGTTGAGATTTCACGAGACTCTAGTGTGTTGGAAGTTTGGCAACCCCTTTCAATATAAGTGTTATTCGCCAGTCCCAGCTTTAGGATACAAGAGGAAACAAACCTTAGAGATAGAACGTAGAACTACTTTATTGTGTCAAGTTTCAAGAAGCTAGCACAAACCGTGTTTGATTTAGAGTTCTAACTGCATCTGTCAATATAGGAGAAAACAGAGTGAAACCTATAATTTCTAACTGTTCCTGCAAACGAATGCTACAACCTAGAAGAACAAAACTTGGGCATCCACGTTTGATTGGTGTACTGATCAATACTTGAAAGAATCATGAAGATTGGATGAAAAAATGTATGTTGAGATTTCTGGAGACGGTAGTTTTTTGGAAGCTTAACAACGCCTTTCATTGAAAGTGTTATTCGCCAGTCTCTGCTTAAGGCTACATCAAGAGGAAACAAACCTTAGAGATAGAACGTAGAACTACTTTATTGTGTCAAGTTTCAAGAAGCTAGCACAAACCATGTTTGATTTAGAGTTCGAACTGCATCTGTCAATATAGGAGAAAACAGAGTGAAAACTAAAAAATCAAACTGTTACTGCAAACGAATGCTTCAACCTAGGGGAACGAAACTTGAACATCCACGTTTTATTGGTGTACTGCTGATTACATGAAATTATCATGAAGGTCGGAAAATAAATATGTTGAGATTTCAGGAGCCTGTAGTATTTTGGCAGCCTAACAACGCCTTTCATTGAATGTGTCTTTCGTCAGTCTCTGCTTAGGTCTACATCCAGAGGAAACAAAAAGTAAAAATAGAATGTAGAACTACTTTACTGTTTCAAGTTTCAAGAAGCTAGCACAAACCGTGTTTGATTTAGAGTTCGAAATACATTTGTCCATATAGGAGAAAACAGAGTGAAACCTAAAAATTCAAACTGTTACTCCAAAAGAATGCTTCAATCTAGGAGAACTAATCTTTGGCATCCAAGTGGGATTGGTGTACTGATCATTACTTGAAAGTATCATGAAGATTGGATGAAAAAATATATGTTGAGATTTCAGGAGACTCTAGTGTGTTGGAAGTTTGGCAACCCCTTTCAGTATAAGTGTTATTCGCCAGTCCCAGGTTTAGGATACAAGAGGAAACAAACCTTAGTGATAGAACGTAGAAGTACATCATGGTGTCAAGTTTCAAGAAGCTAGCACAAACCGTGTTTGATTTAGAGTTCTAACTGCCTCTGTCAATATAGGAGAAAACAGAGTGAAACCTATAATTTCTAACTGTTCCTGCAAACGAATGCTACAACCCAGAAGAACAAAACTTGGGCATCCACGTTTGATTGGAGTACTGATCAATACTTGAAAGAATCATGAAGATTGGATGAAGAAATGTATTTTGAGATTTCAGGATACGGTAGTTTTTTGGAAGCTTAACAACGCCTTTCATTGAAAGTGTTATTCACCAGTCTCTGCTTAAGGCTACATCAAGAGGAAACAAACCTTAGAGATAGAACGTAGAACTACTTTATTGTGTCAAGTTTCAAGAAGCTAGCACAAACCATGTTTGATTTAGAGTTCGAACTTCATCTGTCAATATAGGAGAAAACAGAGGGAAAACTAAAAATTCAAACTGTTACTGCAAACGAATGCTTCAACCTAGGAGAACGAAACTTGAACATCCACGTTTTATTGGTGTACTGCTCATTACTTGAAATTATCATGAAGGTCGGAAAAAAAATATGTTGAGATTTCAGGAGACTGTAGTATTATGGCAGCCGAACAACGCCTTTCATTGAATGTGTCTTTCGTCAGTCTCTGCTTAGGTCTACATCCAGAGGAAACAAAGAATAAAAATAGAATGTAGAACTACTTTACTGTTTCAAGTTTCAAGAAGCTAGCACAAACCGTGTTTGATTTAGAGTTCGAACTACATTTGTCAATATAGGAGAAAACAGAGTGAAACCTAAAAATTCAAACTGTTACTCCAAAAGAATGCTTCAATCTAGGAGAACTAAACTTTGGCATCCAAGTGGGATTGGTGTACTGATCATTACTTGAAAGTATCATGAAGATTGGATGAAAAAATATATGTTGAGATTTCAGGAGACGGTAGTTTTTTGGAAGCTTAACAACGCCTTTCATTGAAAGTGTTATTCGCCATCTCTGCTGAAGGCTACATCAAGAGGAAACAAACCTTAGAGATAGAACGTAGAACTACTTTATTGTGTCAAGTTTCAAGAAGCTAGCACAAACCATGTTTGTTTTAGAGTTCGAACTGCATCTGTCAATATAGGAGAAAACAGAGTGAAAACTAAAAATTCAAACTGTTACTGCAAACGAATGCTTCAAGCTAGGAGAACGAAACTTGAACATCCACGTTTTATTGGTGTACTGCTGATTACATGAAATTATCATGAAGGTCGGAAAAAAAAATATGTTGAGATTTCAGGAGACTGTAGTATTTTGGCAGCCTAACAACGCCTTTCATTGAATGTGTCTTTCGTCAGTCTCTGCTTAGGTCTACATCCAGAGGAAACAAAAAATAAAAATAGAATTTAGAACTACTTTACTGTGTCAAGTTTCAAAAAGCTAGCACAAACCGTGTTTGATTTAGAGTTCTAACTGCATCTGTCAATATAGGAGAAAACAGAGTGAAACCTATAATTTCTATCTGTTCCTGCAAACGAATGCCACAACCTAGAAGAAAGAAACTTGGGCATCCACGTTTGATTGGTGTACTGATCAATACTTGAAAGAATCATGAAGATTGGATGAAAAAATATATGTTGAGATTTCAGGAGACGGTAGTTTTTTGGAAGCTTAACAATGCCTTTCATTGAAGGTGTTATTCGCCAGTCTCTGCTTAAGGCTACATCAAGAGGAAACAAACCTTAGAGATAGAACGTAGAACTACTTTATTGTGTCAATTTCAAGAAGCTAGCACAAACCATGTTTGATTTAGAGTTCGAACTGCATCTGTCAATATAGGAGAAAACAGAGTGAAAACTAAAAATTCAAACTGTTACTGCAAACGAATGCTTCAACCTAGGAAAACGAAACTTGAACATCCACGTTTTATTGGTGTACTGCTCATTACTTGAAATTATCATGAAGGTCGGAAAAAAAATATGTTGAGATTTCAGGAGACTGTAGTATTTTGGCAGCATAACAACGCCTTTCATTGAATGTGTCTTTCGTCATTCTCTGCTTGGGTCTACATCCAGAGGAAACAAAAAATAAAAATAGAATGTAGAACTACTTTACTGTTTCAAGTTTCAAGAAGCTAGCACAAACCCTGTTTGATTTAGAGTTTGAACTACATTTGTCAATATAGGAGAAAACAGAGTGAAACCTAAAAATTCAAACTGTTACCCCAAAAGAATGCTTCAATCTAGGAGAACTAAACCTTGGCATCCAAGTGGGATTGGTGTACTGATCATTACTTGAAAGTATCATGAAGATTGGATGAAAAAATATATGTTGAGATTTCAGGAGACTCTAGTGTGTTGGAAGTTTGGCAACCCCTTTCAGTATAAGTGTTATTCGCCAGTCCCAGCTTTAGGATACAAGAGGAAACAAACCTTAGAGATAGAACGTAGAACTACTTTACTGTGTCAAGTTTCAAGAAGCTAGCACAAACCGTGTTTGATTTAGAGTTCTAACTGCATCTGTCAATATAGGAGAAAACAGAGTGAAACCTATTATTTCTAACTGTTCCTGCAAACGAATGCTACAACCTAGAAGAACGAAACTTGGGCATCCACGTTTGATTGGTGTACTGATCAATACTTGAAAGAATCATGAAGATTGGATGAAAAAATATATGTTGAGATTTCAGGAGACGGTAGTTTTTTGGAAGCTTAACAACGCCTTTCATTGAAGGTGTTATTCGCCAGTCTCTGCTTAAGGCTACATCAAGAGGAAACAAACCTTAGAGATAGAACGTAGAACTACTTCATTTTGTCAAGTTTCAAGAAGCTAGCACAAACCATGTTTGATATAGAGTTTGAACTGCATCTGTCAATATAGGAGAAAACAGAGTGAAAACTAAAAATTCAAACTGTTACTGCAAACGAATGCTTCAACCTAGGAAAACGAAACTTGAACATCCACGTTTTATTGGTGTACTGCTCATTACTTGAAATTATCATGAAGGTCGGAAAAAAAATATGTTGAGATTTCAGGAGACTGTAGTATTTTGGCACCCTAAAAACGCCTTTCATTGAATGTGTCTTTCGTCAGTCTCTGCTTAGGTCTACATCCAGAGGAAACAAAGAATAAAAATAGAATGTAGAACTACTTTACTGTTTCAAGTTTCAAGAAGCTAGCACAAACCGTGTTTGATTTAGAGTTTGAACTACATTTGTCAATATAGGAGAAAACAGAGTGAAACCTAAAAATTCAAACTGTTACTCCAAAAGAATGCTTCAATCTAGGAGAATTAAACTTTGGCATCCAAGTGGGATTGGTGTACTGATCATTACTTGAAAGTATCATGAAGATTGGATGAAAAAATATATGTTGAGATTTCACAAGACTCTAGTGTGTTGGAAGTTTGGCAACCCCTTTCAGTATAAGTGTTATTCGCCAGTCCCAGCTTTAGGATACAAGAGGAAACAAACCTTAGAGATAGAACGAGGAACTACTTTACTGTGTCAAGTTTCAAAAAGCTAGCACAAACCGTGTTTGATTTAGAGTTCTAACTGCATCTGTCAATATAGGAGAAAACAGAGTGAAACCCATAATTTCTAACTGTTCCTGGAAACGAATGCTACAACCTAGAAGAACAAAACTTGGGCATCCACGTTTGATTGGTGTACTGATCAATACTTGAAAGAATCATGAAGATTGGATGAAAAAATATATGTTGAGATTTCAGGAGACGGTAGTTTTTTGGAAGCTTAACAACGCCTTTCATTGAAAGTGTTATTCGCCAGTCTCTGCTTAAGGCTACATCAAGAGGAAACAAACCTTAGAGATAGAACATAGAACTACTTTATTGTGTCAAGTTTCAAGAAGCTAGCCCAAACCATGTTTGATTTAGAGTTCGAACTGCATCTGTCAATATAGGAGAAAACAGAGTGAAAACTAAAAATTCAAACTGTTACTGCAAACGAATGCTTCAACCTAGGAAAACGAAACTTGAACATCCACGTTTTATTGGTGTACTGCTCATTACTTGAAATTATCATGAAGGTCGGAAAAAAAAATATGTTGAGATTTCAGGAGACTGTAGTATTTTGGCAGCCTAACAACGCCTTTCATTGAATGTGTCTTTCGTCAGTCTCTGCTTAGGTCTACATCCAGAGGAAACAAAAAATAAAAATAGAATGTAGAACTACTTTACTGTGTCAAGTTTCAAAAAGCTAGCACAAACCGTGTTTGATTTAGAGTTCTAACTGCATCTGTCAATATAGGAGAAAACAGAGTGAAACCTATAATTTCTAACTGTTCCTGCAAACGAATGCCACAACCTAGAAGAAAGAAACTTGGGCATCCACATTTGATTGGTGTACTGATCAATACTTGAAAGAATCATGAAGATTGGATGAAAAAATATATGTTGAGATTTCAGGAGACGGTAGTTTTTTGGAAGCTTAACAATGCCTTTCATTGAAGGTGTTTTTCGCCAGTCTCTGCTTAAGGCTACATCAAGAGGAAGCAAACCTTAGAGATAGAACGTAGAACTACTTTATTGTGTCAAGTTTCAAGAAGCTAGCACAAACCATGTTTGATTTAGAGTTCGAACTGCATCTGTCAATATAGGAGAAAACAGAGTGAAAACTAAAAATTCAAACTGTTACTGCAAACGAATGCTTCAACCTAGGAAAACGAAACTTGAACATCCACGTTTTATTGGTGTACTGCTCATTACTTGAAATTATCATGAAGGTCGGAAAAAAAATATGTTGAGATTTCAGGAGACTGTAGTATTTTGGCAGCATAACAACGCCTTTCATTGAATGTGTCTTTCGTCATTCTCTGCTTAGGTCTACATCCAGAGGAAACAAAAAATAAAAATAGAATGTAGAACTACTTTACTGTTTCAAGTTTCAAGAAGCTAGCACAAACCGTGTTTGATTTAGAGTTTGAACTACATTTGTCAATATAGGAGAAAACAGAGTGAAACCTAAAAATTCAAAGTGTTACCCCAAAAGAATGCTTCAATCTAGGAGAACTAAACCTTGGCATCCAAGTGGGATTGGTGTACTGATCATTACTTGAAAGTATCATGAAGATTGGATGAAAAAATATATGTTGAGATTTCAGGAGACTCTAGTGTGTTGGAAGTTTGGCAACCCCTTTCAGTATAAGTGTTATTCGCCAGTTTCAGCTTTAGGATACAAGAGGAAACAAACCTTAGAGATAGAACGTAGAACTACTTTACTGTGTCAAGTTTCAAGAAGCTAGCACAAACCGTGTTTGATTTAGAGTTTTAACTGCATCTGTCAATATAGGAGAAAACAGAGTGAAACCTATTATTTCTAACTGTTCCTGCAAACGAATGCTACAACCTAGAAGAACGAAACTTGGGCATCCACGTTTGATTGGTGTACTGATCAATACTTGAAAGAATCATGAAGATTGGATGAAAAAATATATGTTGAGATTTCAGGAGACGGTAGTTTTTTGGAAGCTTAACAACGCCTTTCATTGAAGGTGTTATTCGCCAGTCTCTGCTTAAGGCTACATCAAGAGGAAACAAACCTTAGAGATAGAACGTAGAACTACTTCATTTTGTCAAGTTTCAAGAAGCTAGCACAAACCATGTTTGATATAGAGTTTGAACTGCATCTGTCAATATAGGAGAAAACAGAGTGAAAACTAAAAATTCAAACTGTTACTGCAAACGAATGCTTCAACCTAGGAAAACGAAACTTGAACATCCACGTTTTATTGGTGTACTGCTCATTACTTGAAATTATCATGAAGGTCGGAAAAAAAATATGTTGAGATTTCAGGAGACTGTAGTATTTTGGCACCCTAAAAACGCCTTTCATTGAATGTGTCTTTCGTCAGTCTCTGCTTAGGTCTACATCCAGAGGAAACAAAGAATAAAAATAGAATGTAGAACTACTTTACTGTTTCAAGTTTCAAGAAGCTAGCACAAACCGTGTTTGATTTAGAGTTTGAACTACATTTGTCAATATAGGAGAAAACAGAGTGAAACCTAAAAATTCAAACTGTTACTCCAAAAGAATGCTTCAATCTAGGAGAATTAAACTTTGGCATCCAAGTGGGATTGGTGTACTGATCATTACTTGAAAGTATCATGAAGATTGGATGAAAAAATATATGTTGAGATTTCAGGAGACTCTAGTGTGTTGGAAGTTTGGCAACCCCTTTCAGTATAAGTGTTATTCGCCAGTCCCAGCTTTAGGATACAAGAGGAAACAAACCTTAGAGATAGAACGTAGAACTACTTTACTGTGTCAAGTTTCAAGAAGCTAGCACAAACCGTGTTTGATTTAGAGTTCTAACTGCATCTGTCAATATAGGAGAAAACAGAGTGAAACCTATTATTTCTAACTGTTCCTGCAAACGAATGCTACAACCTAGAAGAATGAAACTTGGGCATCCACGTTTGATTGGTGTACTGATCAATACTTGAAAGAATCATGAAGATTGGATGAAAAAATATATGTTGAGATTTCAGGAGACGGTAGTTTTTTGGAAGCTTAACAACGCCTTTCATTGAAGGTGTTATTCGCCAGTCTCTGCTTAAGGCTACATCAAGAGGAAACAAACCTTAGAGATAGAACGTAGAACTACTTCATTTTGTCAAGTTTCAAGAAGCTAGCACAAACCATGTTTGATATAGAGTTTGAACTGCATCTGTCAATATAGGAGAAAACAGAGTGAAAACTAAAAATTCAAACTGTTACTGCAAACGAATGCTTCAACCTAGGAAAACGAAACTTGAACATCCACGTTTTATTGGTGTACTGCTCATTACTTGAAATTATCATGAAGGTCGGAAAAAAAATATGTTGAGATTTCAGGAGACTGTAGTATTTTGGCACCCTAAAAACGCCTTTCATTGAATGTGTCTTTCGTCAGTCTCTGCTTAGGTCTACATCCAGAGGAAACAAAGAATAAAAATAGAATGTAGAACTACTTTACTGTTTCAAGTTTCAAGAAGCTAGCACAAACCGTGTTTGATTTAGAGTTTGAACTACATTTGTCAATATAGGAGAAAACAGAGTGAAACCTAAAAATTCAAACTGTTACTCCAAAAGAATGCTTCAATCTAGGAGAATTAAACTTTGGCATCCAAGTGGGATTGGTGTACTGATCATTACTTGAAAGTATCATGAAGATTGGATGAAAAAATATATGTTGAGATTTCACAAGACTCTAGTGTGTTGGAAGTTTGGCAACCCCTTTCAGTATAAGTGTTATTCGCCAGTCCCAGCTTTAGGATACAAGAGGAAACAAACCTTAGAGATAGAACGAGGAACTACTTTACTGTGTCAAGTTTCAAAAAGCTAGCACAAACCGTGTTTGATTTAGAGTTCTAACTGCATCTGTCAATATAGGAGAAAACAGAGTGAAACCCATAATTTCTAACTGTTCCTGGAAACGAATGCTACAACCTAGAAGAACAAAACTTGGGCATCCACGTTTGATTGGTGTACTGATCAATACTTGAAAGAATCATGAAGATTGGATGAAAAAATATATGTTGAGATTTCAGGAGACGGTAGTTTTTTGGAAGCTTAACAACGCCTTTCATTGAAAGTGTTATTCGCCAGTCTCTGCTTAAGGCTACATCAAGAGGAAACAAACCTTAGAGATAGAACATAGAACTACTTTATTGTGTCAAGTTTCAAGAAGCTAGCCCAAACCATGTTTGATTTAGAGTTCGAACTGCATCTGTCAATATAGGAGAAAACAGAGTGAAAACTAAAAATTCAAACTGTTACTGCAAACGAATTCTTCAACCTAGGAAAACGAAACTTGAACATCCACGTTTTATTGGTGTACTGCTGATTACATGAAATTATCATGAAGGTCGGAAAATAAATATGTTGAGATTTCAGGAGCCTGTAGTATTTTGGCAGCCTAACAACGCCTTTCATTGAATGTGTCTTTCGTCAGTCTCTGCTTAGGTCTACATCCAGAGGAAACAAAAAGTAAAAATAGAATGTAGAACTACTTTACTGTTTCAAGTTTCAAGAAGCTAGCACAAACCGTGTTTGATTTAGAGTTCGAAATACATTTGTCCATATAGGAGAAAACAGAGTGAAACCTAAAAATTCAAACTGTTACTCCAAAGAATGCTTCAATCTAGGAGAACTAATCTTTGGCATCCAAGTGGGATTGGTGTACTGATCATTACTTGAAAGTATCATGAAGATTGGATGAAAAAATATATGTTGAGATTTCAGGAGACTCTAGTGTGTTGGAAGTTTGGCAACCCCTTTCAGTATAAGTGTTATTCGCCAGTCCCAGGTTTAGGATACAAGAGGAAACAAACCTTAGTGATAGAACGTAGAAGTACATCATGGTGTCAAGTTTCAAGAAGCTAGCACAAACCGTGTTTGATTTAGAGTTCTAACTGCCTCTGTCAATATAGGAGAAAACAGAGTGAAACCTATAATTTCTAACTGTTCCTGCAAACGAATGCTACAACCCAGAAGAACAAAACTTGGGCATCCACGTTTGATTGGAGTACTGATCAATACTTGAAAGAATCATGAAGATTGGATGAAGAAATGTATTTTGAGATTTCAGGATACGGTAGTTTTTTGGAAGCTTAACAACGCCTTTCATTGAAAGTGTTATTCGCCAGTCTCTGCTTAAGGCTACATCAAGAGGAAACAAACCTTAGAGATAGAACGTAGAACTACTTTATTGTGTCAAGTTTCAAGAAGCTAGCACAAACCATGTTTGATTTAGAGTTCGAACTGCATCTGTCAATATAGGAGAAAACAGAGGGAAAACTAAAAATTCAAACTGTTACTGCAAACGAATGCTTCAACCTAGGAGAACGAAACTTGAACATCCACGTTTTATTGGTGTACTGCTCATTACTTGAAATTATCATGAAGGTCGGAAAAAAAATATGTTGAGATTTCAGGAGACTGTAGTATTATGGCAGCCGAACAACGCCTTTCATTGAATGTGTCTTTCGTCAGTCTCTGCTTAGGTCTACATCCAGAGGAAACAAAGAATAAAAATAGAATGTAGAACTACTTTACTGTTTCAAGTTTCAAGAAGCTAGCACAAACCGTGTTTGATTTAGAGTTCGAACTACATTTGTCAATATAGGAGAAAACAGAGTGAAACCTAAAAATTCAAACTGTTACTCCAAAAGAATGCTTCAATCTAGGAGAACTAAACTTTGGCATCCAAGTGGGATTGGTGTACTGATCATTACTTGAAAGTATCATGAAGATTGGATGAAAAAATATATGTTGAGATTTCAGGAGACGGTAGTTTTTTGGAAGCTTAACAACGCCTTTCATTGAAAGTGTTATTCGCCATCTCTGCTGAAGGCTACATCAAGAGGAAACAAACCTTAGAGATAGAACGTAGAACTACTTTATTGTGTCAAGTTTCAAGAAGCTAGCACAAACCATGTTTGTTTTAGAGTTCGAACTGCATCTGTCAATATAGGAGAAAACAGAGTGAAAACTAAAAATTCAAACTGTTACTGCAAACGAATGCTTCAAGCTAGGAGAACGAAACTTGAACATCCACGTTTTATTGGTGTACTGCTGATTACATGAAATTATCATGAAGGTCGGAAAAAAAAATATGTTGAGATTCAGGAGACTGTAGTATTTTGGCAGCCTAACAACGCCTTTCATTGAATGTGTCTTTCGTCAGTCTCTGCTTAGGTCTACATCCAGAGGAAACAAAAAATAAAAATAGAATTTAGAACTACTTTACTGTGTCAAGTTTCAAAAAGCTAGCACAAACCGTGTTTGATTTAGAGTTCTAACTGCATCTGTCAATATAGGAGAAAACAGAGTGAAACCTATAATTTCTATCTGTTCCTGCAAACGAATGCCACAACCTAGAAGAAAGAAACTTGGGCATCCACGTTTGATTGGTGTACTGATCAATACTTGAAAGAATCATGAAGATTGGATGAAAAAATATATGTTGAGATTTCAGGAGACGGTAGTTTTTTGGAAGCTTAACAATGCCTTTCATTGAAGGTGTTATTCGCCAGTCTCTGCTTAAGGCTACATCAAGAGGAAACAAACCTTAGAGATAGAACGTAGAACTACTTTATTGTGTCAATTTCAAGAAGCTAGCACAAACCATGTTTGATTTAGAGTTCGAACTGCATCTGTCAATATAGGAGAAAACAGAGTGAAAACTAAAAATTCAAACTGTTACTGCAAACGAATGCTTCAACCTAGGAAAACGAAACTTGAACATCCACGTTTTATTGGTGTACTGCTCATTACTTGAAATTATCATGAAGGTCGGAAAAAAAATATGTTGAGATTTCAGGAGACTGTAGTATTTTGGCAGCCTAACAACGCCTTTCATTGAATGTGTCTTTCGTCATTCTCTGCTTGGGTCTACATCCAGAGGAAACAAAAAATAAAAATAGAATGTAGAACTACTTTACTGTTTCAAGTTTCAAGAAGCTAGCACAAACCGTGTTTGATTTAGAGTTCGAAATACATTTGTCCATATAGGAGAAAACAGAGTGAAACCTAAAAATTCAAACTGTTACTCCAAAAGAATGCTTCAATCTAGGAGAACTAATCTTTGGCATCCAAGTGGGATTGGTGTACTGATCATTACTTGAAAGTATCATGAAGATTGGATGAAAAAATATATGTTGAGATTTCAGGAGACTCTAGTGTGTTGGAAGTTTGGCAACCCCTTTCAGTATAAGTGTTATTCGCCAGTCCCAGGTTTAGGATACAAGAGGAAACAAACCTTAGTGATAGAACGTAGAAGTACATCATGGTGTCAAGTTTCAAGAAGCTAGCACAAACCGTGTTTGATTTAGAGTTCTAACTGCCTCTGTCAATATAGGAGAAAACAGAGTGAAACCTATAATTTCTAACTGTTCCTGCAAACGAATGCTACAACCCAGAAGAACAAAACTTGGGCATCCACGTTTGATTGGAGTACTGATCAATACTTGAAAGAATCATGAAGATTGGATGAAGAAATGTATTTTGAGATTTCAGGATACGGTAGTTTTTTGGAAGCTTAACAACGCCTTTCATTGAAAGTGTTATTCGCCAGTCTCTGCTTAAGGCTACATCAAGAGGAAACAAACCTTAGAGATAGAACGTAGAACTACTTTATTGTGTCAAGTTTCAAGAAGCTAGCACAAACCATGTTTGATTTAGAGTTCGAACTGCATCTGTCAATATAGGAGAAAACAGAGGGAAAACTAAAAATTCAAACTGTTACTGCAAACGAATGCTTCAACCTAGGAGAACGAAACTTGAACATCCACGTTTTATTGGTGTACTGCTCATTACTTGAAATTATCATGAAGGTCGGAAAAAAAATATGTTGAGATTTCAGGAGACTGTAGTATTATGGCAGCCGAACAACGCCTTTCATTGAATGTGTCTTTCGTCAGTCTCTGCTTAGGTCTACATCCAGAGGAAACAAAGAATAAAAATAGAATGTAGAACTACTTTACTGTTTCAAGTTTCAAGAAGCTAGCACAAACCGTGTTTGATTTAGAGTTCGAACTACATTTGTCAATATAGGAGAAAACAGAGTGAAACCTAAAAATTCAAACTGTTACTCCAAAAGAATGCTTCAATCTAGGAGAACTAAACTTTGGCATCCAAGTGGGATTGGTGTACTGATCATTACTTGAAAGTATCATGAAGATTGGATGAAAAAATATATGTTGAGATTTCAGGAGACGGTAGTTTTTTGGAAGCTTAACAACGCCTTTCATTGAAAGTGTTATTCGCCATCTCTGCTGAAGGCTACATCAAGAGGAAACAAACCTTAGAGATAGAACGTAGAACTACTTTATTGTGTCAAGTTTCAAGAAGCTAGCACAAACCATGTTTGTTTTAGAGTTCGAACTGCATCTGTCAATATAGGAGAAAACAGAGTGAAAACTAAAAATTCAAACTGTTACTGCAAACGAATGCTTCAAGCTAGGAGAACGAAACTTGAACATCCACGTTTTATTGGTGTACTGCTGATTACATGAAATTATCATGAAGGTCGGAAAAAAAAATATGTTGAGATTTCAGGAGACTGTAGTATTTTGGCAGCCTAACAACGCCTTTCATTGAATGTGTCTTTCGTCAGTCTCTGCTTAGGTCTACATCCAGAGGAAACAAAAAATAAAAATAGAATTTAGAACTACTTTACTGTGTCAAGTTTCAAAAAGCTAGCACAAACCGTGTTTGATTTAGAGTTCTAACTGCATCTGTCAATATAGGAGAAAACAGAGTGAAACCTATAATTTCTATCTGTTCCTGCAAACGAATGCCACAACCTAGAAGAAAGAAACTTGGGCATCCACGTTTGATTGGTGTACTGATCAATACTTGAAAGAATCATGAAGATTGGATGAAAAAATATATGTTGAGATTTCAGGAGACGGTAGTTTTTTGGAAGCTTAACAATGCCTTTCATTGAAGGTGTTATTCGCCAGTCTCTGCTTAAGGCTACATCAAGAGGAAACAAACCTTAGAGATAGAACGTAGAACTACTTTATTGTGTCAATTTCAAGAAGCTAGCACAAACCATGTTTGATTTAGAGTTCGAACTGCATCTGTCAATATAGGAGAAAACAGAGTGAAAACTAAAAATTCAAACTGTTACTGCAAACGAATGCTTCAACCTAGGAAAACGAAACTTGAACATCCACGTTTTATTGGTGTACTGCTCATTACTTGAAATTATCATGAAGGTCGGAAAAAAATATGTTGAGATTTCAGGAGACTGTAGTATTTTGGCAGCATAACAACGCCTTTCATTGAATGTGTCTTTCGTCATTCTCTGCTTGGGTCTACATCCAGAGGAAACAAAAAATAAAATAGAATGTAGAACTACTTTACTGTTTCAAGTTTCAAGAAGCTAGCACAAACCCTGTTTGATTTAGAGTTTGAACTACATTTGTCAATATAGGAGAAAACAGAGTGAAACCTAAAAATTCAAACTGTTACCCCAAAAGAATGCTTCAATCTAGGAGAACTAAACCTTGGCATCCAAGTGGGATTGGTGTACTGATCATTACTTGAAAGTATCATGAAGATTGGATGAAAAAATATATG
>NW_027517093.1:0-48600 GCF_048772815.1 Callospermophilus lateralis | reverse complement strand
ACCACGTATCATCAAGATTCTGTGAAAAAATATTTGCTGGTATTTCGGAAACTCGTAATTTCTTGGAAGCTTGGCAACCCCTCTCAAGGAAAGTGCTTTTCCACAGTGTCTGCTTAGGGCTACTTGAAGCGGAAACAAATCATAGAGACAAAACTGAGAACTCCTTTATTTTGTCAAGTTTCAAAGAGCCACTACAATCCATGTTGCATTTAGAGTTCCAAATTCATCTATCTATATAGCAGAGAACAGAGTGAAACCTAAACATAAAAACTGCTACTGTAGACGAACGCTTCAACCTGGAAGATCAAAATTTGGTGAGCCAAGTGGGTTTTGGGTACTGATCATTACCACCAAGTGTCATCAACATTGGGTGAAAAAAATATTTGCTGCTATTTCGGACACTCGTAATTTTTGGAAGCTTGGCAACCCCTCTCAATGAAAGTGCTTTTCCACAGTCAGTGCCCAGGGCTACTTAAAGAGGAAACAATCCATAGAGACAAAACGGAGACCTCCTTTATTTTGTCAAGTTTCAAATAGCTACTACAAACCATGTAGGATTTAGAGTTCCACATTCATCTATCTATATAGGAGAGAAAAGAGTGAAAAATAAATTAAAAACTGCTACTGTAAACGAATGCTTCAAACTAGAAGAAAAAATTTGGTGAGCCAAGTGGGATTTGTGTACTGATCATTACCACCAAGTATCATCAAGATTGGGTGAAAAAATGTTTGCTGGTATTTCGGAAACTCGTTATTTCTTAGAAGCTTGGAAACCCCTCTCAATGAAAGTGCTTTTCCACCGTCGGTGCCTAGCTCTAATTGAAGAGAAAACAAACCATAGAGACAAAACTTAGATCTCCTTTCTTTTGTCAAGTTTCAAAGAGCCACTACAAACCATGTTGGATTTAGAGTTATAAATTCATCTATCTATATAGCAGAGAACAGAGTGAAACCTAAATATAAAAACTGCTACTGAAGACTAACGCTTCAACCTAGAAGAAAAAAATTTGGTGAGCCAAGTGGGTTTTGGTACCGATCATTACCCCCAAGTATCATCAACATTGGGTGAAAAAAATATTTGCTGGTATTTCGGAAACTCGTAATTTCTTGGAAGCTTGGCAAACCCTCTCAATGAAAGTGCGTTTCCACAGTCAGTGCCCAGGGCTACTTAAAGAGGAAACAATCCATAGAGACAAAACGGAGACCTCCTTTATTTTGTCAAGTTTCAAATAGCTACTACAAACCATGTAGGATTTAGAGTTCCACATTCATCTATCTATATAGGAGAGAAAATAGTGAAACCTAAATTAAAAACTGCTACTGTAAACGAATGCTTCAAACTAGAAGAAAAAATTTGGTGAGCCAAGTGGGATTTGTGTACTGATCATTACCACCAAGTATCATCAAGATTGGGTGAAAAATGTTTGCTGGTATTTCGGAAACTCGTTATTTCTTAGAAGCTTGGAAACCCCTCTCAATGAAAGTGCTTTTCCACCGTCGGTGCCTAGGGCTACTTGAAGAGGAAACAAACCATAGAGACAAAACTGAGAACTCCTTTCTTTTGTCAAGTTTCAAAGAGCTACTACAAATCATGTTGGATTTAGAGTTCCAAATTCATCTATCTATATAGGAGAGAACAGAGTGAAACCTAAAAATAAAAACTGCTACTGTAAATGAACGCTTCAACCTAGAAGAACAAAATTTGGTGAGCCAAGTGGGATTTGTGGACTTGTCATTACCACCACGTATCATCAAGATTGGGTGAAAAAATATTTGCTGGTATTTCGGAAACTCGTAATTTCTTGGAAGCTTGGCAACCCCTCTCAATGAAAGTGCTTTTCCACAGTCTCTGCTTAGGGCTACTTGAAGCGGAAACAAATAATAGAGACAAAACTAAAAACTCCTTTATTTTGTCAAGTTTCAAAGAGCTAATACAAACCATATTGGATTTAGAGTTCCAAATTCATCTATCTATATGGGAGAGAACAGAGTAAAACCTAAAAATAAAAACTGCTATTGTAGACGAATGCTTCAACCTAGAAGAACAAAATTCGGTGAGCCAAGTGGGATTTGTGTACTTGTACTTACCACCAAGTATCATCAAGATTGGGTGAAAAAATATTTGCTGGTATTTCGGAAACTCGTTATTTCTTAGAAGCTTGGCAACCCCTCTCAATGAAAGTGCTTTTCCACCGTCGGTGCCTAGCTCTAATTGAAGAGAAAACAAACCATAGAGACAAAACTAAGATCTCCTTTCTTTTGTCAAGTTTCAAAGAGCCACTACAAACCATGTTGGATTTAGAGTTATAAATTCATCTATCTATATAGCAGAGAACAGAGTGAAACCTAAATATAAAAACTGCTACTGTAGACTAACGCTTCAACCTAGAAGAAAAAAATTTGGTGAGCCAAGTGGGTTTTGGTACCGATCATTACCCCCAAGTATCATCAACATTGGGTGAAAAAAATATTTGCTGGTATTTCGGAAACTCGTAATTTCTTGGAAGCTTGGCAAACCCTCTCAATGAAAGTGCGTTTCCACAGTCAGTGCCCAGGGCTACTTAAAGAGGAAACAATCCATAGAGACAAAACGGAGACCTCCTTTATTTTGTCAAGTTTCAAATAGCTACTACAAACCATGTAGGATTTAGAGTTCCACATTCATCTATCTATATAGGAGAGAAAATAGTGAAACCTAAATTAAAAACTGCTACTGTAAACGAATGCTTCAAACTAGAAGAAAAAATTTGGTGAGCCAAGTGGGATTTGTGTACTGATCATTACCACCAAGTATCATCAAGATTGGGTGAAAAAATGTTTGCTGGTATTTCGGAAACTCGTTATTTCTTAGAAGCTTGGAAACCCCTCTCAATGAAAGTGCTTTTCCACCGTCGGTGCCTAGGGCTACTTGAAGAGGAAACAAACCATAGAGACAAAACTGAGAACTCCTTTCTTTTGTCAAGTTTCAAAGAGCTACTACAAATCATGTTGGATTTAGAGTTCCAAATTCATCTATCTATATAGGAGAGAACAGAGTGAAACCTAAAAATAAAAACTGCTACTGTAAATGAACGCTTCAACCTAGAAGAACAAAATTTGGTGAGCCAAGTGGGATTTGTGGACTTGTCATTACCACCACGTATCATCAAGATTGGGTGAAAAAATATTTGCTGGTATTTCGGAAACTCGTAATTTCTTGGAAGCTTGGCAACCCCTCTCAATGAAAGTGCTTTTCCACAGTCTCTGCTTAGGGATACTTGAAGCGGAAACAAATCATAGAGACAAAACTAAAAACTCCTTTATTTTGTCAAGTTTCAAAGAGCTAATACAAACCATATTGGATTTAGAGTTCCAAATTCATCTATCTATATGGGAGAGAACAGAGTAAAACCTAAAAATAAAAACTGCTATTGTAGACGAATGCTTCAACCTAGAAGAACAAAATTCGGTGAGCCAAGTGGGATTTGTGTACTTGTACTTACCACCAAGTATCATCAAGATTGGGTGAAAAAATATTTGTTGGTATTTCGGAAACTCGTTATTTCTTAGAAGCTTGGCAACCCCTCTCAATGAAAGTGCTTTTCCACCGTCGGTGCCTAGCTTTAATTGAAGAGAAAACAAACCATAGAGACAAAACTTAGATCTCCTTTCTTTTGTCAAGTTTCAAAGAGCCACTACAAACCATGTTGGATTTAGAGTTATAAATTCATCTATCTATATAGCAGAGAACAGAGTGAAACCTAAATATAAAAACTGCTACTGTAGACTAACGCTTCAACCTAGAAGAAAAAAATTTGGTGAGCCAAGTGGGTTTTGGTACCGATCATTACCCCCAAGTATCATCAACATTGGGTGAAAAAAATATTTGCTGGTATTTCGGAAACTCGTAATTTCTTGGAAGCTTGGCAAACCCTCTCAATGAAAGTGCGTTTCCACAGTCAGTGCCCAGGGCTACTTAAAGAGGAAACAATCCATAGAGACAAAACGGAGACCTCCTTTATTTTGTCAAGTTTCAAATAGCTACTACAAACCATGTAGGATTTAGAGTTCCACATTCATCTATCTATATAGGAGAGAAAAGAGTGAAACCTAAATTAAAAACTGCTACTGTAAACGAATGCTTCAAACTAGAAGAAAAAATTTGGTGAGCCAAGTGTGATTTGTGTACTGATCATTACCACCAAGTATCATCAAGATTGGGTGAAAAAATATTTGCTGGTATTTCGGAAACTCGTTATTTCTTAGAAGCTTGGAAACCCCTCTCAATGAAAGTGCTTTTCCACCGTCGGTGCCTAGGGCTACTTGAAGAGGAAACAAACCATAGAGACAAAACTGAGAACTCCTTTCTTTTGTCAAGTTTCAAAGAGCTACTACAAATCATGTTGGATTTAGAGTTCCAAATTCATCTATCTATATAGGAGAGAACAGAGTGAAACCTAAAAATAAAAACTGCTACTGTAAATGAACGCTTCAACCTAGAAGAACAAAATTTGGTGAGCCAAGTGGGATTTGTGGACTTGTCATTACCAAAACGTATCATCAAGATTGGGTGAAAAAATATTTGCTGGTATTTCGGAAACTCGTAATTTCTTGGAAGCTTGGCAACCCCTCTCAATGAAAGTGCTTTTCCACAGTCTCTGCTTAGGGCTACTTGAAGCGGAAACAAATCATAGAGACAAAACTAAAAACTCCTTTATTTTGTCAAGTTTCAAAGAGCTAATACAAACCATATTGGATTTAGAGTTCCAAATTCATCTATCTATATGGGAGAGAACAGAGTAAAACCTAAAAATAAAAACTGCTATTGTAGACGAATGCTTCAACCTAGAAGAACAAAATTCGGTGAGCCAAGTGGGATTTGTGTACTTGTACTTACCACCAAGTATCATCAAGATTGGGTGAAAAAATATTTGCTGGTATTTCGGAAACTCGTTATTTCTTAGAAGCTTGGCAACCCCTCTCAATGAAAGTGCTTTTCCACCGTCGGTGCCTAGCTCTAATTGAAGAGAAAACAAACCATAGAGACAAAACTTAGATCTCCTTTCTTTTGTCAAGTTTCAAAGAGCCACTACAAACCATGTTGGATTTAGAGTTATAAATTCATCTATCTATATAGCAGAGAACAGAGTGAAACCTAAATATAAAAACTGCTACTGTAGACTAACGCTTCAACCTAGAAGAAAAAATTTGGTGAGCCAAGTGGGTTTTGGTACCGATCATTACCCCCAAGTATCATCAACATTGGGTGAAAAAAATATTTGCTGGTATTTCGGAAACTCGTAATTTCTTGGAAGCTTGGCAAACAATCTCAATGAAAGTGCGTTTCCACAGTCAGTGCCTAGGGCTACTTAAAGAGGAAAAAATCCATAGAGACAAAACGGAGACCTCCTTTATTTTGTCAAGTTTCAAATAGCTACTACAAACCATGTAGGATTTAGAGTTCCACATTCATCTATCTATATAGGAGAGAAAAGAGTGAAACCTAAATTAAAAACTGCTACTGTAAACGAATGCTTCAAACTAGAAGAAAAAATTTGGTGAGCCAAGTGGGATTTGTGTACTGATCATTACCACCAAGTATCATCAAGATTGGGTGAAAAAATGTTTGCTGGTATTTCGGAAACTCGTTATTTCTTAGAAGCTTGGAAACCCCTCTCAATGAAAGTGCTTTTCCACCGTCGGTGCCTAGGGCTACTTGAAGAGGAAACAAACCATAGAGACAAAACTGAGAACTCCTTTCTTTTGTCAAGTTTCAAAGAGCTACTACAAATCATGTTGGATTTAGAGTTCCAAATTCATCTATCTATATAGGAGAGAACAGAGTGAAACCTAAAAATAAAAACTGCTACTGTAAATGAACGCTTCACCCTAGAAGAACAAAATTTGGTGAGCCAAGTGGGATTTGTGGACTTGTCATTACCACCACGTATCATCAAGATTGGGTGAAAAAATATTTGCTGGTATTTCGGAAACTCGTAATTTCTTGGAAGCTTGGCAACCCCTCTCAATGAAAGTGCTTTTCCACAGTCTCTGCTTAGGGCTACTTGAAGCGGAAACAAATCATAGAGACAAAACTAAAAACTCCTTTATTTTGTCAAGTTTCAAAGAGCTAATACAAACCATATTGGATTTAGAGTTCCAAATTCATCTATCTATATGGGAGAGAACAGAGTAAAACCTAAAAATAAAAACTGCTATTGTAGACGAATGCTTCAACCTAGAAGAACAAAATTCGGTGAGCCAAGTGGGATTTGTGTACTTGTACTTACCACCAAGTATCATCAAGATTGGGTGAAAAAATATTTGCTGGTATTTCGGAAACTCGTTATTTCTTAGAAGCTTGGCAACCCCTCTCAATGAAAGTGCTTTTCCACCGTCGGTGCCTAGCTCTAATTGAAGAGAAAACAAACCATAGAGACAAAACTTAGATCTCCTTTCTTTTGTCAAGTTTCAAAGAGCCACTACAAACCATGTTGGATTTAGAGTTATAAATTCATCTATCTATATAGCAGAGAACAGAGTGAAACCTAAATATAAAAACTGCTAATGTAGACTAACACTTCAACCTAGAAGAAAAAATTTGGTGAGCCAAGTGGGTTTTGGTACCGATCATTACCCCCAAGTATCATCAACATTGGGTGAAAAAAATATTTGCTGGTATTTCGGAAACTCGTAATTTCTTGGAAGCTTGGCAAACCCTCTCAATGAAAGTGCGTTTCCACAGTCAGTGCCTAGGGCTACTTAAAGAGGAAACAATCCATAGAGACAAAACGGAGACCTCCTTTATTTTGTCAAGTTTCAAATAGCTACTACAAACCATGTAGGATTTAGAGTTCCACATTCATCTATCTATATAGGAGAGAAAAGAGTGAAACCTAAATTAAAAACTGCTACTGTAAACGAATGCTTCAAACTAGAAGAAAAAATTTGGTGAGCCAAGTTGGATTTGTGTACTGATCATTACCACCAAGTATCATGAAGATTGGGTGAAAAAATATTTGCTGGTATTTCAGAAACTCGTTATTTCTTAGAAGCTTGGCAACCGCACTCAATGAAAATGCTTTTGAACAGTCTGTGAATAGGACTACTTGAAGAGGAAACAAACGATAGAAACAAAACTGAGAACTCCTTTATTTTGTCAAGTGTCAAAGAGCTACTACAAACCATGTTGGATTTAGAGTTCCAAATTAATCTATCTATATAGGAGAGAACAGAGTGAAACCTAAATATAAAAACTGCTACTGTAGACGAACGCTTCAATCTAGAAGAACAAGATTTGGTGAGCCAAGTGGGTTTTGTGTACTGATCATTACCACCAAGTATCATCAACATTGGGTGAAAAAATAATTGCTGGTATTTCGGAAACTCCTTATTTCTTAGAAGCTTGGCAACCCCTCTCAATGAAAGTGCTTTTCCACCGTCGGTGCCTAGGGCAAATAGAAGAGGAAACAAACCATAAAGACAAAACTGAGAACTCCTTTCTTTTGTCAAGTTTCAAAGAGCTACTACAAACCATGATGGATTTAGAGTCCAAATTCTTCTATCTATATAGGAGAGAACAGAGTGAAACCTAAAAATAAAAACTGCTACTGTAAACGAACGCTTCAACCTAGAAGAACAAAATTTGGTGAGCCAAGTGGGATTTGTGGACTTGTCATTACCACCACGTATCATCAAGATTCTGTGAAAAAATATTTGCTGGTATTTCGGAAACTCGTAATTTCTTGGAAGCTTGGCAACCCCTCTCAAGGAAAGTGCTTTTCCACAGTGTCTGCTTAGGGCTACTTGAAGCGGAAACAAATCATAGAGACAAAACTGAGAACTCCTTTATTTTGTCAAGTTTCAAAGAGCCACTACAATCCATGTTGCATTTAGAGTTCCAAATTCATCTATCTATATAGCAGAGAACAGAGTGAAACCTAAACATAAAAACTGCTACTGTAGACGAACGCTTCAACCTGGAAGATCAAAATTTGGTGAGCCAAGTGGGTTTTGGGTACTGATCATTACCACCAAGTGTCATCAACATTGGGTGAAAAAAATATTTGCTGCTATTTCGGAAACTCGTAATTTTTGGAAGCTTGGCAACCCCTCTCAATGAAAGTGCTTTTCCACAGTCAGTGCCCAGGGCTACTTAAAGAGGAAACAATCCATAGAGACAAAACGGAGACCTCCTTTATTTTGTCAAGTTTCAAATAGCTACTACAAACCATGTAGGAATTAGAGTTCCACATTCATCTATCTATATAGTAGAGAAAAGAGTGAAACCTAAATTAAAAACTGCTACTGTAAACGAATGCTTCAAACTAGAAGAAAAAATTTGGTGAGCCAAGTGGGATTTGTGTATTGATCATTACCACCAAGTATCATCAAGATGGGGTGAAAAAATGTTTGCTGGTATTTCGGAAACTCGTTATTTCTTAGAAGCTTGGAAACCCCTCTCAATGAAAGTGCTTTTCCACCTTCGGTGCCTAGGGCTACTTGAAGAGGAAACAAACCATAGAGACAAAACTGAGAACTCCTTTCTTTTGTCAAGTTTCAAAGAGCTACTACAAATCATGTTGGATTTAGAGTTCCAAATTCATCTATCTATATAGCAGAGAACAGAGTGAAACCTAAATATAAAAACTGCTACTGTAGATGAACGCTTCAACCTAGAAGAACAAAATTTTTTGAGCCAAGTGGGATTTGTGTACTGATCATTACCACCAAGTATCATCAAGATTGGGTGAAAAAATATTTCTGGTATTTCGGAAACTCGTAATTTCTTGCAAGCTTGGCAACCACTCTCAATGAAAGTGCTTTTCCACAGTCTCTGCTTAGGGCTACTTGAAGCGGAAACAAATCATTGAGACAAAACTGAGAACTCCTTTATTTTGTCAAGTTTCAAAGAGCTACTACAAACTATATTGGATTTAGAGTGCCAAATTCGTCTATCTATATGGGAGATAAAAGAGTGAAACGTAAATATAAAAACTGCTACTGTAGACGAACGCTTCAACCTAGAAGAACAAAATTTGGTGAGCCAAGTGGGATTTGTGTACCGATCTTCACCACAAAGTATCATCAAGATTGGGAGAAAAAATATTTGCTGGTATTTCGGAAACTCGTTATTTCTTAGAAGCTTGGCAACCCCTCTCAATGAAAGTGCTCTTCCACAGTCTGTGCCAGGGCTACTTGAAGAGGAAACAAACCATAGAGACAAAACTGAGAACTCCTTTCTTTTGTCAAGTTTCAAAGAGCTACTACAAACCATGTTGGATTTAGAGTTCCAAATTCATCTATCTATATAGGAGAGAACAGAGTGAAACCTAAAAATAAAAACAGCTACTGAAAACGAACGCATCAACCTAGAAGAACTAAATTTGGTGAGTCAAGTGGGATTTGTGTACCGATCATTACCACGAAGTATCATCAAGATTGGGTGAAAAAATATTTGCTGGTATTTCGGAAACTTGTAATTTCTTGGAAGCTTAGCAACCCCTCTCAATGAAAGTGCTTTTCCACAGTCTGTGCCAGGTACTTGAAGAGGAAACAAACCATAGAGACAAAACTGCGAACTCCTTTATTTTGTCAAGTTTCAAAGAGCTGCTACAAACCATGTTCAATTTAGAGTTCCAAATTCATCTATCTATACAGGAGAGAACAGAGTGAAACCTAAAAATAAAAACTGCTACTGAAAACGAACACATCAACCTAGAGCAACAAAATTTGGTCAGTCAAGTGGGATTTGTGTATTGATCATTACCAAGAAGTATCATCAAGATTGGGTGAAAAAATATTTGCTGGTACATCGGAAACTGGTAATTTCTTGGAAGCTTTCCAACCCCTCTCAATGAAAGTGCTCTTCCACAGTCTGTGCCAGGGCAACTTGAAGAGGAAACAAACCATAGAGAGAAAACTGAGAACTGCTTTATTTTGTCAAGTTTCAAAGAGCTACTACAAACCATGTTGCATTTAGAGTGCCAAATTCATATATCTATATAGCAGAGAACAGAATGAAACCTAAAAATAAAAACTGCTACTGAAAACAAACGCATCAACCTAGAAGAACAAAATTTAGTGGGTCAAGTGGGATTTGTGTACCAATCATTACCACCAAGTGTCATCAAGATTGGGTGAAAAAATATTTGCTGGTATTTCGGAAACTGGTAATTTCTTGGAAGCTTAGCAACCCCTCTCAATGAAAGTGCTTTTCCACAGTCTGTGCCAGGGCTACATGAAGAGAAAACAAACCATAGAGACAACACTGAGAACTCATTTATTTTGTCATGTTTCAAAAATCTACTACAAACCATGTTGGATTTAGAGTTCCAAATTCATCTATCAATACACGAGAGAACAGAGTGAAACCTAAAAATAAAAACTGCTACTGAAAACGAACGCATCAACCTAGAAGAACAAAATTTGGTGTGTCAAGTGGGATTTGTGTACCGAGCATTACCAAGAAGTATCATCAAGATTGGGTGAAAATATATTTGCTGGTATATCGGAAACTGGTAATTTCTTGGAAGCTTGGCAACCCCTCTCAATGAAAGTGCTTTTCCATCATCTGTGCCTAAGGCTACTTGATGAGGAAACAAACCATAGAGACAAAACTGAGAACTCCTTTAATTTGTCAAGTTTCAAAGAGCCACTACAAAACATGTTGGATTTCAAGTTCCAAATTCATCTATCTATATACGAGAGAAAAGAGTGAAACCTAAAAATAAAAACTGCTACTGTAAACGAACGCTTCAACCTAGAAGAACAAAATTTGATGAGCCAAGTGATATTTGTGGCCTTGTCATTACCACCACGTATCATCAAGATTGGGTGAAAAAATATTTCTGGTATTTCGGAAACTCGTATTTTCTTGGAAGCTTGGCAACCACTCTCAATGAAAGTGCTTTTCCACAGTCTCTACTTAGGGCTACTTGAAGCGGAAACAAATCATAGAGACAAAACTGAGAACTCCTTTATTTTGTCAAGTTTCAAAGAGCTACTACAAACCATATTGGATTTAGAGTTCCAAATTCATCTATCTATATGGGAGAGAACAGAGTGAAACCTAAATATAAAAACTGCTACTGTAGACAAACACTTCAACCTAGAAGAACAAAATTTGGTGAGCCAAGTGGGATTTGTGTACCGATCTTCCCCACCAAGTATCATCAAGATTGGGAGAAAAAATATTTGCTGGTATTTCGGAAACTCGTTATTTCTTAGAAGCTTGGCAACCCCTCTCAATGAAAGTGCTCTTCCACAGTCTGTGCCAGGGCTACTTGAAGAGGAAACAAACCATAGAGACAAAACTGAGAACTCCTTTCTTGTGTCAAGTTTCAAAGAGCTACTACAAACGATCTTGGATTTAGAGTTCCAAATTCATCTATCTATATAGGAGAGAACAGAGTGAAACCTAAAAGTTAAAAATGCTACTGGAAACGAACGCTTCAACGTAGAAGAACAAAATTTGGTGAGCCAAGTGGGATTTGTGGACTTGTCATTACCACCACGTATCATCAAGATTGGGTGAAAAAATATTTGCTGGTATTTCGGAAACTCGTAATTTCTTGAAAGCTTGGCAACCCCTCTCAATGAAAGTGCTTTTCCACCGTCTGTGCCTAGGGCTACTTGAAGAGGAAACAAACCATAGAGACAAAACTGAGAACTGCTTTATTTTATCAAGTTTCAAAGAGCCACTACAAACCATGATGGATTTAGAGTTCCAAATTCATCTACCTATATAGCAGAGAACAGAGTGAAACCTAAATATATAAACTTCTACTGTAGATGAACACTTCAACCTAGAAGAACAAAATTTGGTGAGCCAAGTGGGATTTGTGTTCTGATCATTACCACCAACTATCATCAAGATTGGGTGAGAAAATATTTGCTGCTATTTCGGAAACATCATGATTTTTTGGAAGCTTGGCAACCCCTATCAATGAACGTGCTTTCTCACAGTCTCTCCTTAAGGCTACTTGAAGCGGAAACAAATCATAGAGACAAAACTGAGAACTCTTTTCTTTTGTCAAGTTTCAAAGAGCTACTACAAACCATGTTGGATTTAGAGTTCCAAATTCATCTATCTATATATGAGAGAACAGAGTGAAACCTAAAAATCAAAACTGCTACTGTAAACGAACGCTTCAACCTAGAAGAACAAAATTTGGTGAGCCAAGTGGGATGTGTGGAGTTGTCATTACCACCACGTATCATCAAGATTGGGTGAAAAAGTATTTGCTGGTATTTCGGAAACTCGTAATTTCTTGGAAGCTTGGCAACCCCTCTCAATGAAAGTGCTTTTCCACAGTCACTGCTTAGGGCTACTTGAAGCGGAAACAAATCATGGAGACAAAACTGAGAAGTAGATTATTTTGTCAAGTTTCAAAGAGCTACTACAACCCATGTTGGATTTAGAGTTCCAAATTCATCTATCTATATAGGAGAGAACAGAGTGAAACCTAAAAGTAAAAACTGCTACTGTAAACGAACGCTTCAACTTAGAAGAACAAAGTTTGGTGAGTCAAGTGCGACTTGTGTACCGAACATTACCACCAAGTATCATCAAGATTGGGTGAAAAAATATTTGCTGGTATTTCGGAAACTGGTAATTTCTTGGAAGCTTGGCAACCCCTCTCAATGAAAGTGCTTTTCCACAGTCACTGCTTAGGGCTACTTGAAGCGGAAACAAATCATAGAGACAAAACTGAGAACTCCTTTATTTTGTCAAGTTTCAAAGAGCTACTACAAACCATGTTGGATTTAGTGTTCCAAATTCATCTATCTATATAGGAGAGAACAGAGTGAAACCTAAAATTTAAAACTGCTTCTGTAAACGAACACTTCAACCTACAAGAAGAAAATTTGGTGAGCCAAGTGGGATGTGTGGAGTTGTCATTACCACCACGTATCATGAAGATTGGGTGAAAAAATATTTGCTGGTATTTCGGAAACTCATAATTTCTTGGAAGCTTGGCAACCCCTCTCAATGAAAATGCTTTTCCACAGTCACTGCTTAGGGTTACTTGAGGCGGAAACAAATCATAGAGACAAAACTGAGAACTCCTTTATTTTGTCAAGTTTCAAAGAGCTACTACAAAACATGTTGGATTTAGAGTTAAAAAATTCATCTATCTATATAGGAGATAACAGAGTGAAACCTAAAAATAAAAACTGCTACTGTAAACGAACGCTTCAACCTAGAAGAACAAAATTTGGTGAGCCAAGTGGGATGTGTGGACTTGTCATTACCACCACGTATCATCAAGATTGGGGGAAAAAATATTTGCTGGTATTTCGAAGCTCGTAATTTCTTGAAAGCTTGGCAACCCCTCTCAATGAAGGTGCTTTACCACCGTCTGTGCCTAGGGCTACTTGAAGAGGAAACAAACCATAGAGACAAAACTGAGAACTGCTTTATTTTGTCAAGTTTCAAAGAGCCACTACAAACCATGTTGGATTTAGAGTTCCAAATTCATCTATCTATATGGCAGAGAACAGTGTGAAACCTAAAATTAAAAACTGCTACTGAAAACGAACGCATCAACTTGGAAGAACAAAATTTTGTGAGCCAAGTGGGATTTGTGTACTGATCATTACCTCCAAGAATCATCAAGATTGGGTGAAGAAATATTTGCTGGTATTTCGGAAACTCGTTATTTCTTAGAAGCTTGGCAATTTCTGTCAATGAAAGTGCTTTTCCACCGTTGGTGCCTAGGGCTAATTGAAGAGGAAACAAACCATAGAGACAAAACTGAGAACTCCTTTCTTTTGTCAAGTTTCAAAGAGCTACTACAAACCATGTAGGATTTAGAGTTCCAAATTCATCTATCTATATAGGAGAGAACAGAGTGAAACCTAAATATATAAACTGCTACTGTAGATGAACGCTTCAACCTAGAATAACAAAATTTATTGAGCCAAGTGGGATGTGTGGAGTTGTCATTACCACCACGTATCATCAAGATTGGGTGAAAAAGTATTTGCTGGTATTTCGGAAACTCGTAATTTCTTGGAAGCTTGGCAACCCCTCTCAATGAAAGTGCATTTCCACAGTCACTGCTTAGGGCTACTTGAAGCGGAAACAAATCATAGAGACAAAACTGAGAACTCCTTTATTTTGTCAAGTTTCAAAGAGCTACTACAAACCATGTTGGATTTAGAGTTAAAAAATTCATCTATCTACATAGGAGAGAACAAAGTGAAACCTAAAAATAAAAACTGCTACTGTAAACGAACTCTTCAACCTAGAAGAACAAAATTTGGTGAGCCAAGTGGGATGTTTGGAGTTGTCATTACCACCACGTATCATCAAGATTGGGTGAAAAAATATTTGCTGGTATTTCGGAAACTGGTAATTTCTTGGAAGCTTGGCAACCCCTCTCAATGAAAGTGCTTTTCCACAGTCTCTGCTTAGGGCTATGTGAAGTGGAAACAAATCATACAGACGAAACTGAGAACTCCTTTATTTTGTCAAGTTTCAAAGAGCTACTACAAACCATGTTGGTTTTAGAGTTCCAAATTCATCTATCTATATAGGAGAGAACAGAGTAAAACCTAAGAATAAAAACTGCTACTGTAGACGAATGCTTCAACCTAGAAGAACAGAATTTGGTGAGCCAAGTGGGATTTGTGTACTTGTCCTTACCACCAAGTATCATCAAGATTGGGTGAAAAAATATTTGCTGGTATTTCGGAAACTCGTTATTTCTTAGAAGCTTGACAACCCTTCTCAATGAAAGTGCTTTTCCAGAGTCTCTGCTTAGGGCTACTTGAAGTGGAAACAAATCATAGAGACAAAACTGAGAACTCCTTTATTTTGTCAAGTTTCAAAGAGCTACTACAACCCATGTTGGATTTAGAGTTCCAAATTCATCTATCTATACAGGAGAGAACAGAGTGAAACCTAAAAATAAAAACTGCTACTGAAAACGAACGGATCAACCTAGACGAACAAAGTTTGGTGAGTCAAGTGCGACTTGTGTACCGATCATTACCACCAAGTATCATCAAGATTGGGTGAAAAAATATTTGCTGGTATTTCGGAAACTTGTAATTTCTTGGAAGCTTAGCAACCCCTCTCAATGAAAGTGCTTTTCCACAGTCTTTGCCAGGGCTACTTTAAGAGGAAACAAACCATAGAGACAAAACTGAGAACTCCTTTATTTTGTCCAGTTTCAAGGAGCTACTACAAACAATGTTGGACTTAGAGTTAGAAATTCATCTATCTATATAGGAGAGAACAGAGTGAAACCTAAATATAAAAACTGCTACTGTAGATGAACGCTTCAACCTAGATGAACAAAATTTGGTGAGCCAAGTGGGATTTGTGTACTGATCATTACCACGAAGTATCATCAAGATTGGGTGAAAAAATATTTCCTGCTATTTCGGAAACATCGTAATTTCTTGGAAGCTTGGGATCCCTTCTCAATGAAAGTGGTTTTCCACAGTCTCTGCTTAAGGCTACTTGAAGCGGAAACTAATCATAGAGACAAAACTGAGAACTCCTTTATTTTTTCTAGTTTCAAAGAGCTACTACAAACCATGTTGGATTTAGAGTTTCAAATTCATCTATCTATATAGGAGAGAACAGAGTGAAACCTAAAAGTAAAAACTGCTACTGTAAACGAACGCTTCAACTTAGAAGAACAAAGTTTGGTGAGTCAAGTGCGACTTGTGTACCGATCATTACCACCAAGTATCATCAAGATTGGGTGAAAAAATATTTGCTGGTATTTTGGAAACTCATAATTTCTTGGAAGCTTAGCAACCCCTCTCAATGAAAGTGCTTTTCCACAGTCTGTGCCAGGGCTACTTGAAGAGGAAACAAACCATAGAGACAAAACGGAGAATCCTTTGTTTTGTCCAGTTTCAAGGAGCTACTACAAACCATGTTGGATTTAGAGTTCCCAATTCATCTATGTATACAGGAGAGAACAGAGTGAAACCTAAAAATAAAAACTGCTACTGAAAACAAACACATCAACCTAGAAGAACAAAATTTGGTGAGTCAAGTGGGATTTGTGTACCGATCATTACCAAGAAGTATCATCAAGATTGGGTGAAAAAATATTTGCTGGTATATCGGAAACTGGTAATTTCTTGGAAGCTTGGCAACCCCTCTCAATGAAAGTGCTTTTCCACCATCTGTGCCTAGGGCTATTTGAAGCGGAAACAAACCATAAAGACAAAACTGAGAACTCCTTTATTTTGTCAAGTTTCAAAGAGCCACTACAAAACATGTTGGATTTCGAGTTGGAAATTCATCTATCTATATACGAGAGAACAGAGTGAAACCAAAACATAAAAACTGCTAATGTAGAAGAACGCTTCAACCTAGAAGAACAAAATTTGGTGAGCCAAGTGGGATTTGAGTACTGATCTTCACCACCAAGTATCATCAAGATTGGGAGAAAAAATATTTGCTGGTATTTCGGAAACTCGTTATTTCTTAGAAGCTTGGCAACCCCTCTCAATGAAAGTGCTTTAACACCGTCTGTGCCTAGGGCTACTTGAAGAGGAAACAAACCATAGAGACAAAACTGAGAACTTCTTTCTTTTGTCAAGTTTCAAAGAGCTCCTGCAAACCATGTTGGATTTAGAGTTCCAAATTTATCTATCTATATAGGAGACAAAAGAGGGAAATCTAAATATAAAAACTGCTACAGTAGACGAACGCTTCAACCTAGAAGAAGAAAATTTGGTGAGCCAAGTGGGATGTGTGGAGTTGTCATTACCACCACGTATCATCAAGTTTGGGTGAAAAAATATTTGCTGGTATTTCGAAAACTCGTAATTTCTTGGAAGCTTGGCAACCCCTCTCAATGAAAGTGCTTTTCCACAGTCACTGCTTAGGGTTACTTGAGGCGGAAACAAATCATAGAGACAAAACTGAGAACTCCTTTACTTTGTCAAGTTTCAAAGAGCCACTACAAACCATGTTGGATTTAGAGTTCCAATTTCATCTATCTATATAGCAGAGAACAGAGTGAAACCTAAAAATAAAAACTGCTACTGAATACGAACGCATCAACTTGGAAGAACAAAATTTGGTGAGCCAAGTGGGATTTGTGGACTTGTCATTACCACCACGTATCATCAAGATTGGGTGAAAAAATATTTGCTGTTATTTCGGAAACTCGTAATTTCTTGGAAGCTTGGCAACCCCTCTCAATGAAAGTGCTTTTCCACAGTCTCTGCTTAGGGCTAAATGAAGCGGAAACAAATCATAGAGACAAAACTGAGAACTCCTTTATTTTGTCAAGTTTCAAAGAGCTACTACAAACCATATTGGATTTAGAGTTCCAAATACATCTATCTATATAAGAGAGAACAGAGTGAAACCTAAATATAAAAACTGCTACTCTAGACGAACGCTTCAACCTAGAAGAACAAAATTTGGTGAGCCAAGTGGGATTTGTGTACCGATCTTCACCACCAAGTATCATCAAGATTGGGAGAAAAAATATTTGCTGGTATTTCGGAAACTCGTTATTTCTTAGAAGCTTGGCAACCCCTCTCAATGAAAGTGCTCTTCCACAGTCTGTGCCAGGGCTACTTGAAGAGGAAACAAACCATAGAGACAAAACTGAGAACTCCTTTCTTGTGTCAAGTTTCAAAGAGCTACTACAAACGATCTTGGATTTAGAGTTCCAAATTCATCTATCTATATAGGAGAGAACAGAGTGAAACCTAAAAGTTAAAAATGCTACTGTAAACGAACGCTTCAACGTAGAAGAACAAAATTTGGTGAGCCAAGTGGGATTTGTGGACTTGTCATTACCACCACGTATCATCAAGATTGGGTGAAAAAATATTTGCTGGTATTTCGGAAACTCGTAATTTCTTGAAAGCTTGGCAACCCCTCTCAATGAAAGTGCTTTTCCACAGTCACTGGTTAGGGTTACTTGAGGCGGAAACAAATCATAGAGACAAAACTGAGAACTCCTTTATTTTGTCAAGTTTCAAAGAACTACTACAAACCATGTAGGATTTAGAGTTCCAAATTCATCTATCTATATAGGAGAGAACAGAGTGAAACCTAAAATAAAAACTGCTACTGTAAACGAACGCTTCAACCTAGAAGAACAAAATTTGGTGAGCCAAGTGGGATGTGTGGACTTGTCATTACCACCACGTATCATCAAGATTGGGGGAAAAAATATTTGCTGGTATTTCGAAGCTCGTAATTTCTTGAAAGCTTGGCAACCCCTCTCAATGAAAGTGCTTTACCACCGTCTGTGCCTAGGGCTACTTGAAGAGGAAACAAACCATAGAGACAAAACTGAGAACTGCTTTATTTTGTCAAGTTTCAAAGAGCCACTACAAACCATGTTGGATTTAGAGTTCCAAATTCATCTATCTATATGGCAGAGAACAGTGTGAAACCTAAAATTAAAAACTGCTACTGAAAACGAACGCATCAACTTGGAAGAACAAAATTTGGTGAGCCAAGTGGGATTTGTGTACTGATCATTACCTCCAAGAATCATCAAGATTGGGTGAAGAAATATTTGCTGGTATTTCAGAAACTCGTTATTTCTTAGAAGCTTGGCAATTTCTGTCAATGAAAGTGCTTTTCCACCGTTGGTGCCTAGGGCTAATTGAAGAGGAAACAAACCATAGAGACAAAACTGAGAACTCCTTTCTTTTGTCAAGTTTCAAAGAGCTACTACAAACCATGTAGGATTTAGAGTTCCAAATTCATCTATCTATATAGGAGAGAACAGAGTGAATCCTAAATATATAAACTGCTACTGTAGATGAACACTTCAACCTAGAATAACAAAATTTATTGAGCCAAGTGGGATGTGTGGAGTTGTCATTACCACCACGTATCATCAAGATTGGGTGAAAAAGTATTTGCTGGTATTTCGGAAACTCGTAATTTCTTGGAAGCTTGGCAACCCCTCTCAATGAAAGTGCATTTCCACAGTCACTGCTTAGGGCTACTTGAAGCGGAAACAAATCATAGAGACAAAACTGAGAACTCCTTTTTTTTGTCAAGTTTCAAAGAGCTACTACAAACCATATTGGATTTAGAGTTAAAAAATTCATCTATCTACATAGGAGAGAACAAAGTGAAACCTAAAAATAAAAACTGCTACTGTAAACGAACTCTTCAACCTAGAAGAACAAAATTTGGTGAGCCAAGTGGGATGTTTGGAGTTGTCATTACCACAACGTATCATCAAGATTGGGTTAAAAAATATTTGCTGGTATTTCGGAAACTGGTAATTTCTTGGAAGGTTGGCAACCCCTCTCAATGAAAGTGCTTTTCCACAGTCTCTGCTTAGGGCTATGTGAAGTAGAAACAAATCATACAGACGAAACTGAGAACTCCTTTATTTTGTCAAGTTTCAAAGAGCTACTACAAACCATGTTGGTTTTAGAGTTCCAAATTCATCTATCTATATAGGAGAGAACAGAGTAAAACCTAAGAATAAAAACTGCTACTGTAGACGAATGCTTCAACCTAGAAGAACAGAATTTGGTGAGCCAAGTGGGATTTGTGTACTTGTCCTTACCACCAAGTATCATCAAGATTGGGTGAAAAAATATTAGCTGGTATTTCGGAAACTCATTATTTCTTAGAAGCTTGACAACCCTTCTCAATGAAAGTGCTTTTCCAGAGTCTCTGCTTAGGGCTACTTGAAGTGGAAACAAATCATAGAGACAAAACTGAGAACTCCTTTATTTTGTCAAGTTTCAAAGAGCTACTACAACCCATGTTGGATTTAGAGTTCCAAATTCATCTATCTATACAGGAGAGAACAGAGTGAAACCTAAAAATAAAAACTGCTACTGAAAACGAACGGATCAACCTAGACGAACAAAGTTTGGTGAGTCAAGTGCGACTTGTGTACCGATCATTACCACCAAGTATCATCAAGATTGGGTGAAAAAATATTTGCTGGTATTTCGGAAACTTGTAATTTCTTGGAAGCTTAGCAACCCCTCTCAATGAAAGTGCTTTTCCACAGTCTTTGCCAGGGCTACTTGAAGAGGAAACAAACCATAGAGACAAAACTGAGAACTCCTTTATTTTGTCCAGTTTCAAGGAGCTACTACAAACAATGTTGGACTTAGAGTTAGAAATTCATCTATCTATATAGGAGAGAACAGAGTGAAACCTAAATATAAAAACTGCTACTGTAGATGAACGCTTCAACCTAGATGAACAAAATTTGGTGAGCCAAGTGGGATTTGTGTACTGATCATTACCACGAAGTATCATCAAGATTGGGTGAAAAAATATTTCCTGCTATTTCGGAAACATCGTAATTTCTTGGAAGCTTGGGATCCCTTCTCAATGAAAGTGGTTTTCCACAGTCTCTGCTTAAGGCTACTTGAAGCGGAAACTAATCATAGAGACAAAACTGAGAACTCCTTTATTTTTTCTAGTTTCAAAGAGCTACTACAAACCATGTTGGATTTAGAGTTTCAAATTCATCTATCTATATAGGAGAGAACAGAGTGAAACCTAAAAGTAAAAACTGCTACTGTAAACGAACGCTTCAACTTAGAAGAACAAAGTTTGGTGAGTCAAGTGCGACTTGTGTACCGATCATTACCACCAAGTATCATCAAGATTGGGTGAAAAAATATTTGCTGGTATTTCGGAAACTCATCATTTCTTGGAAGCTTAGCAACCCCTCTCATTGAAAGTGCTTTTCCACAGTCTGTGCCAGGGCTACTTGAAGAGGAAACAAACCATAGAGACAAAACGGAGAATCCTTTGTTTTGTCCAGTTTCAAGGAGCTACTACAAACCATGTTGGATTTAGAGTTCCCAATTCATCTATGTATACAGGAGAGAACAGAGTGAAACCTAAAAATAAAAACTGCTACTGAAAACAAACACATCAACCTAGAAGAACAAAATTTGGTGAGTCAAGTGGGATTTGTGTACCGATTATTACCAAGAAGTATCATCAAGATTGGGTGAAAAAATATTTGCTGGTATATCGGAAACTGGTAATTTCTTGGAAGCTTGGCAACCCCTCTCAATGAAAGTGCTTTTCCACCATCTGTGCCTAGGGCTATTTGAAGCGGAAACAAACCATAAAGACAAAACTGAGAACTCCTTTATTTTGTCAAGTTTCAAAGAGCCACTACAAAACATGTTGGATTTCGAGTTGCAAATTCATCTATCTATATACGAGAGAACAGAGTGAAACCAAAACATAAAACCTGCTAATGTAGAAGAACGCTTCAACCTAGAAGAACAAAATTTGGTGAGCCAAGTGGGATTTGAGTACTGATCTTCACCACCAAGTATCATCAAGATTGGGAGAAAAAATATTTGCTGGTATTTCGGAAACTCGTTATTTCTTAGAAGCTTGGCAACCCCTCTCAATGAAAGTGCTTTAACACCGTCTGTGCCTAGGGCTACTTGAAGAGGAAACAAACCATAGAGACAAAACTGAGAACTTCTTTCTTTTGTCAAGTTTCAAAGAGCTCCTGCAAACCATGTTGGATTTAGAGTTCCAAATTTATCTATCTATATAGGAGACAAAAGAGGGAAATCTAAATATAAAAACTGCTACAGTAGACGAACGCTTCAACCTAGAAGAAGAAAATTTGGTGAGCCAAGTGGGATGTGTGGAGTTGTCATTACCACCACGTATCATCAAGTTTGGGTGAAAAAATATTTGCTGGTATTTCGAAAACTCGTAATTTCTTGGAAGCTTGGCAACCCCTCTCAATGAAAGTGCTTTTCCACAGTCACTGCTTAGGGTTACTTGAGGCGGAAACAAATCATAGAGACAAAACTGAGAACTCCTTTACTTTGTCAAGTTTCAAAGAGCCACTACAAACCATATTGGATTTAGAGTTCCAAATACATCTATCTATATAAGAGAGAACAGAGTGAAACCTAAATATAAAAACTGCTACTCTAGACGAACGCTTCAACCTAGAAGAACAAAATTTGGTGAGCCAAGTGGGATTTGTGTACCGATCTTCACCACCAAGTATCATCAAGATTGGGAGAAAAAATATTTGCTGGTATTTCGGAAACTCGTTATTTCTTAGCAGCTTGGCAACCCCTCTCAATGAAAGTGCTCTTCCACAGTCTGTGCCAGGGCTACTTGAAGAGGAAACAAACCATAGAGACAAAACTGAGAACTCCTTTCTTGTGTCAAGTTTCAAAGAGCTACTACAAACGATCTTGGATTTAGAGTTCCAAATTCATCTATCTATATAGGAGAGAACAGAGTGAAACCTAAAAGTTAAAAATGCTACTGTAAACGAACGCTTCAACGTAGAAGAACAAAATTTGGTGAGCCAAGTGGGATTTGTGGACTTGTCATTACCACCACGTATCATCAAGATTGGGTGAAAAAATATTTGCTGGTATTTCGGAAACTCGTAATTTCTTGAAAGCTTGGCAACCCCTCTCAATGAAAGTGCTTTTCCACCGTCTGTGCCTAGGGCTACTTGAAGAGGAAACAAACCATAGAGACAAAACTGAGAACTGCTTTATTTTATCAAGTTTCAAAGAGCCACTACAAACCATGATGGATTTAGAGTTCCAAATTCATCTACCTATATAGCAGAGAACAGAGTGAAACCTAAATATATAAACTTCTACTGTAGATGAACACTTCAACCTAGAAGAACAAAATTTGGTGAGCCAAGTGGGATTTGTGTTCTGATCATTACCACCAACTATCATCAAGATTGGGTGAGAAAATATTTGCTGCTATTTCGGAAACATCATAATTTTTTGGAAGCTTGGCAACCCCTATCAATGAACGTGCTTTCTCACAGTCTCTCCTTAAGGCTACTTGAAGCGGAAACAAATCATAGAGACAAAACTGAGAACTCTTTTCTTTTGTCAAGTTTCAAAGAGCTACTACAAACCATGTTGGATTTAGAGTTCCAAATTCATCTATCTATATAGGAGAGAACAGAGTGAAACCTAAAATAAAAACTGCTACTGTAAACGAACGCTTCAACCTAGAAGAACAAAATTTGGTGAGCCAAGTGGGATGTGTGGAGTTGTCATTACCACCACGTATCATCAAGATTGGGTGAAAAAGTATTTGCTGGTATTTCGGAAACTCGTAATTTCTTGGAAGCTTGGCAACCCCTCTCAATGAAAGTGCTTTTCCACAGTCACTGCTTAGGGCTACTTGAAGCGGAAACAAATCATGGAGACAAAACTGAGAACTAGATTATTTTGTCAAGTTTCAAAGAGCTACTACAAACCATGTTGGATTTAGAGTTCCAAATTCATCTATCTATATAGGAGAGAACAGAGTGAAACCTAAAAGTAAAAACTGCTACTGTAAACGAACGCTTCAACTTAGAAGAACGAAGTTTGGTGAGTCAAGTGCGACTTGTGTACCGAACATTACCACCAAGTATCATCAAGATTGGGTGAAAAAATATTTGCTGGTATTTCGGAAACTGGTAATTTCTTGGAAGCTTGGCAACCCCTCTCAATGAAAGTGCTTTTCCACAGTCACTGCTTAGGTCTACTTGAAGCGGAAACAAATCATAGAGACAAAACTGAGAACTCCTTTATTTTGTCAAGTTTCAAAGAGCTACTACAAACCATGTTGGATTTAGTGTTCCAAATTCATCTATCTATATAGGAGAGAACAGAGTGAAACCTAAAAATTAAAACTGCTACTGTAAACGAACGCTTCAACCTACAAGAAGAAAATTTGGTGAGCCAAGTGGGATGTGTGGAGTTGTCATTACCACCACGTATCATGAAGATTGGGTGAAAAAATATTTGCTGGTATTTCGGAAACTCATAATTTCTTGGAAGCTTGGCAACCCCTCTCAATGAAAATGCTTTTCCACAGTCACTGGTTAGGGTTACTTGAGGCGGAAACAAATCATAGAGACAAAACTGAGAACTCCTTTATTTTGTCAAGTTTCAAAGAGCTACTACAAAACATGTTGGATTTAGAGTTAAAAAATTCATCTATCTATATAGGAGATAACAGAGTGAAACCTAAAAATAAAAACTGCTACTGTAAACGAACGCTTCAACCTAGAAGAACAGAATTTGGTGAGCCAAGTGGGATGTGTGGACTTGTCACTACCACCACGTATCATCAAGATTGGGGGAAAAAATATTTGCTGGTATTTCGAAGCTCGTAATTTCTTGAAAGCTTGGCAACCCCTCTCAATGAAAGTGCTTTACCACCGTCTGTGCCAAGGGCTACTTGAAGAGGAAACAAACCATAGAGACAAAACTGAGAACTGCTTTATTTTGTCAAGTTTCAAAGAGCCACTACAAACCATGTTGGATTTAGAGTTCCAAATTCATCTATCTATATGGCAGAGAACAGTGTGAAACCTAAAATTAAAAACTGCTACTGAAAACGAACGCATCAACTTGGAAGAACAAAATTTGGTGAGCCAAGTGGGATTTGTGTACTGATCATTACCTCCAAGAATCATCAAGATTGGGTGAAGAAATATTTGCTGGTATTTCAGAAACTCGTTATTTCTTAGAAGCTTGGCAATTTCTGTCAATGAAAGTGCTTTTCCACCGTTGGTGCCTAGGGCTAATTGAAGAGGAAACAAACCATAGAGACAAAACTGAGAACTCCTTTCTTTTGTCAAGTTTCAAAGAGCTACTACAAACCATGTAGGATTTAGAGTTCCAAATTCATCTATCTATATAGGAGAGAACAGAGTGAAACCTAAATATATAAACTGCTACTGTAGATGAACGCTTCAACCTAGAATAACAAAATTTATTGAGCCAAGTGGGATGTGTGGAGTTGTCATTACCACCACGTATCATCAAGATTGGGTGAAAAAGTATTTGCTGGTATTTCGGAAACTCGTAATTTCTTGGAAGCTTGGCAACCCCTCTCAATAAAAGTGCATTTCCACAGTCACTGCTTAGGGCTACTTGAAGCGGAAACAAATCATAGAGACAAAACTGAGAACTCCTTTATTTTGTCAAGTTTCAAAGAGCTACTACAAACCATATTGGATTTAGAGTTAAAAAATTCATCTATCTACATAGGAGAGAACAAAGTGAAACCTAAAAATAAAAACTGCTACTGTAAACGAACTCTTCAACCTAGAAGAACAAAATTTGGTGAGCCAAGTGGGATGTTTGGAGTTGTCATTACCACCACGTATCATCAAGATTGGGTGAAAAAATATTTGCTGGTATTTCGGAAACTGGTAATTTCTTGGAAGCTTGGAAACCCCTCTCAATGAAAGTGCTTTTCCACAGTCTCTGCTTAGGGCTATGTGAAGTGGAAAGAAATCATAGAGACAAAACTGAGAACTCCTTTATTTTGTCAAGTTTCAAAGAGCTACTACAAACCATGTTGGTTTTAGAGTTCCAAATTCATCTATCTATATAGGAGAGAACAGAGTAAAACCTAAGAATAAAAACTGATACTGTAGACGAATGCTTCAACCTAGAAGAACAGAATTTGGTGAGCCAAGTGGGATTTGTGTACTTGTCCTTACCACCAAGTATCATCAAGATTGGGTGAAAAAATATTTGCTGGTATTTTGGAAACTCGTTATTTCTTAGAAGCTTGACAACCCTTCTCAATGAAAGTGCTTTTCCAGAGTCTCTGCTTAGGGCTACTTGAAGTGGAAACAAATCATAGAGACAAAACTGAGAACTCCTTTATTTTGTCAAGTTTCAAAGAGCTACTACAACCCATGTTGGATTTAGAGTTCCAAATTCATCTATCTATACAGGAGAGAACAGAGTGAAACCTAAAAATAAAAACTGCTACTGAAAACTAACGGATCAACCTAGACGAACAAAGTTTGGTAAGTCAAGTGCGACTTGTGTACCGATCATTACCACCAAGTATCATCAAGATTGGGTGAAAAAATATTTGCTGGTATTTCGGAAACTTGTAATTTCTTGGAAGCTTAGCAACCCCTCTCAGTGAAAGTGCTTTTCCACAGTCTTTGCCAGGGCTACTTGAAGAGGAAACAAACCATAGAGACAAAACTGAGAACTCCTTTATTTTGTCCAGTTTCAAGGAGCTACTACAAACAATGTTTGACTTAGAGTTAGAAATTCATCTATCTATATAGGAGAGAACAGAGTGAAACCTAAATATAAAAACTGCTACTGTAGATGAACGCTTCAACCTAGATGAACAAAATTTGGTGAGCCAAGTGGGATTTGTGTACTGATCATTACCACGAAGTATCATCAAGATTGGGTGAAAAAATATTTCCTGCTATTTCGGAAACATCGTAATTTCTTGGAAGCTTGGGATCCCTTCTCAATGAAAGTGCTTTTCCACAGTCTCTGCTTAAGGCTACTTGAAGCGGAAACTAATCATAGAGACAAAACTGAGAACTCCTTTATTTTTTCTAGTTTCAAGGAGCTACTACAAACCATGTTGGATTTAGAGTTCCCAATTCATCTATGTATACAGGAGAGAACAGAGTGAAACCTAAAATAAAAACTGCTACTGAAAACAAACACATCAACCTAGAAGAACAAAATTTGGTGAGTCAAGTGGGATTTGTGTACCGATCATTACCAAGAAGTATCATCAAGATTGGGTGAAAAAATATTTGCTGGTATATCGGAAACTGGTAATTTCTTGGAAGCTTGGCAACCCCTCTCAATGAAAGTGCTTTTCCACCATCTGTGCCTAGGGCTATTTGAAGCGGAAACAAACCATAAAGACAAAACTGAGAACTCCTTTATTTTGTCAAGTTTCAAAGAGCCACTACAAAACATGTTGGATTTCGAGTTGCAAATTCATCTATCTATATACGAGAGAACAGAGTGAAACCAAAACATAAAAACTGCTAATGTAGAAGAACGCTTCAACCTAGAAGAACAAAATTTGATGAGCCAAGTGGGATTTGAGTACTGATCTTCACCACCAAGTATCATCAAGATTGGGAGAAAAAATATTTGCTGGTATTTCGGAAACTCGTTATTTCTTAGAAGCTTGGCAACCCCTCTCAATGAAAGTGCTTTAACACCGTCTGTGCCTAGGGCTACTTGAAGAGGAAACAAACCATAGAGACAAAACTGAGAACTTCTTTCTTTTGTCAAGTTTCAAAGAGCTCCTGCAAACCATGTTGGATTTAGAGTTCCAAATTTATCTATCTATATAGGAGACAAAAGAGGGAAATCTAAATATAAAAACTGCTACAGTAGACGAACGCTTCAACCTAGAAGAAGAAAATTTGGTGAGCCAAGTGGGATGTGTGGAGTTGTCATTACCACCACGTATCATCAAGTTTGGGTGAAAAAATATTTGCTGGTATTTCGAAAACTCGTAATTTCTTGGAAGCTTGGCAACCCCTCTCAATGAAAGTGCTTTTCCACAGTCACTGCTTAGGGTTACTTGAGGCGGAAACAAATCATAGAGACAAAACTGAGAACTCCTTTACTTTGTCAAGTTTCAAAGAGCCACTACAAACCATGTTGGATTTAGAGTTCCAATTTCATCTATCTATATAGCAGAGAACAGAGTGAAACCTAAAAATAAAAACTGCTACTGAAAACGAACGCATCAACTTGGAAGAACAAAATTTGGTGAGCCAAGTGGGATTTGTGGACTTGTCATTACCACCACGTATCATCAAGATTGGGTGAAAAAATATTTGCTGTTATTTCGGAAACTCGTAATTTCTTGGAAGCTTGGCAACCCCTCTCAATGAAAGTGCTTTTCCACAGTCTCTGCTTAGGGCTAAATGAAGCGGAAACAAATCATAGAGACAAAACTGAGAACTCCTTTATTTTGTCAAGTTTCAAAGAGCTACTACAAACCATATTGGATTTAGAGTTCCAAATACATCTATCTATATAAGAGAGAACAGAGTGAAACCTAAATATAAAAACTGCTACTCTAGACGAACGCTTCAACCTAGAAGAACAAAATTTGGTGAGCCAAGTGGGATTTGTGTACCGATCTTCACCACCAAGTATCATCAAGATTGGGAGAAAAAATATTTGCTGGTATTTCGGAAACTCGTTATTTCTTAGCAGCTTGGCAACCCCTCTCAATGAAAGTGCTCTTCCACAGTCTGTGCCAGGGCTACTTGAAGAGGAAACAAACCATAGAGACAAAACTGAGAACTCCTTTCTTGTGTCAAGTTTCAAAGAGCTACTACAAACGATCTTGGATTTAGAGTTCCAAATTCATTTATCTATATAGGAGAGAACAGAGTGAAACCTAAAAGTTAAAAATGCTACTGTAAACGAACGCTTCAACGTAGAAGAACAAAATTTGGTGAGCCAAGTGGGATTTGTGGACTTGTCATTACCACCACGTATCATCAAGATTGGGTGAAAAAATATTTGCTGGTATTTCGGAAACTCGTAATTTCTTGAAAGCTTGGCAACCCCTCTCAATGAAAGTGCTTTTCCACCGTCTGTGCCTAGGGCTACTTGAAGAGGAAACAAACCATAGAGACAAAACTGAGAACTGCTTTATTTTATCAAGTTTCAAAGAGCCACTACAAACCATGATGGATTTAGAGTTCCAAATTCATCTACCTATATAGCAGAGAACAGAGTGAAACCTAAATATATAAACTTCTACTGTAGATGAACACTTCAACCTAGAAGAACAAAATTTGGTGAGCCAAGTGGGATTTGTGTTCTGATCATTACCACCAACTATCATCAAGATTGGGTGAGAAAATATTTGCTGCTATTTCGGAAACATCATAATTTTTTGGAAGCTTGGCAACCCCTATCAATGAACGTGCTTTCTCACAGTCTCTCCTTAAGGCTACTTGAAGCGGAAACAAATCATAGAGACAAAACTGAGAACTCTTTTCTTTTGTCAAGTTTCAAAGAGCTACTACAAACCATGTTGGATTTAGAGTTCCAAATTCATGTATCTATATAGGAGAGAACAGAGTGAAACCTAAAATAAAAACTGCTACTGTAAACGAACGCTTCAACCTAGAAGAACAAAATTTGGTGAGCCAAGTGGGATGTGTGGAGTTGTCATTACCACCACGTATCATCAAGATTGGGTGAAAAAGTATTTGCTGGTATTTCGGAAACTCGTAATTTCTTGGAAGCTTGGCAACCCCTCTCAATGAAAGTGCTTTTCCACAGTCACTGCTTAGGGCTACTTGAAGCGGAAACAAATCATGGAGACAAAACTGAGAACTAGATTATTTTGTCAAGTTTCAAAGAGCTACTAAAAACCATGTTGGATTTAGAGTTCCAAATTCATCTATCTATATAGGAGAGAACAGAGTGAAACCTAAAAGTAAAAACTGCTACTGTAAACGAACGCTTCAACTTAGAAGAACAAAGTTTGGTGAGTCAAGTGCGACTTGTGTACCGAACATTACCACCAAGTATCATCAAGATTGGGTGAAAAAATATTTGCTGGTATTTCGGAAACTGGTAATTTCTTGGAAGCTTGGCAACCCCTCTCAATGAAAGTGCTTTTCCACAGTCACTGCTTAGGGCTACTTGAAGCGGAAACAAATCATAGAGACAAAACTGAGAACTCCTTTATTTTGTCAAGTTTCAAAGAGCTACTACAAACCATGTTGGATTTAGTGTTCCAAATTCATCTATCTATATAGGAGAGAACAGAGTGAAACCTAAAAATTAAAACTGCTACTGTAAACGAACGCTTCAACCTACAAGAAGAAAATTTGGTGAGCCAAGTGGGATGTGTGGAGTTGTCATTACCACCACGTATCATGAAGATTGGGTGAAAAAATATTTGCTGGTATTTCGGAAACTCATAATTTCTTGGAAGCTTGGCAACCCCTCTCAATGAAAATGCTTTTCCACAGTCACTGGTTAGGGTTACTTGAGGCGGAAACAAATCATAGAGACAAAACTGAGAACTCCTTTATTTTGTCAAGTTTCAAAGAGCTACTACAAAACATGTTGGATTTAGAGTTAAAAAATTCATCTATCTATATAGGAGATAACAGAGTGAAACCTAAAAATAAAAACTGCTACTGTAAACGAATGCTTCAACCTAGAAGAACAAAATTTGGTGAGCCAAGTGGGATGTGTGGACTTGTCATTACCACCACGTATCATCAAGATGGGGGAAAAAATATTTGCTGGTATTTCGAAGCTCGTAATTTCTTGAAAGCTTGGCAACCCCTCTCAATGAAAGTGCTTTACCACCGTCTGTGCCTAGGGCTAATTGAAGAGGAAACAAACCATAGAGACAAAATTGAGAACTGCTTTATTTTGTCAAGTTTCAAAGAGCCACTACAAACCATGTTGGATTTAGAGTTCCAAATTCATCTATCTATATGGCAGAGAACAGTGTGAAACCTAAAATTAAAAACTGCTACTGAAAACGAACGCATCAACTTGGAAGAACAAAATTTGGTGAGCCAAGTGGGATTTGTGTACTGATCATTACCTCCAAGAATCATCAAGATTGGGTGAAGAAATATTTGCTGGTATTTCGGAAACTCGTTATTTCTTAGAAGCTTGGCAATTTCTGTCAATGAAAGTGCTTTTCCACCGTTGGTGCCTAGGGCTAATTGAAGAGGAAACAAACCATAGAGACAAAACTGAGAACTCCTTTCTTTTGTCAAGTTTCAAAGAGCTACTACAAACCATGTAGGATTTAGAGTTCCAAATTCATCTATCTATATAGGAGAGAACAGAGTGAAACCTAAATATATAAACTGTTACTTTAGATGAACGCTTCAACCTAGAATAACAAAATTTATTGAGCCAAGTGGGATGTGTGGAGTTGTCAATACCACCACATATCATCAAGATTGGGTGAAAAAGTATTTGCTGGTATTTCGGAAACTCGTAATTTTTTGGAAGCTTGGCAACCCCTCTCAATGAAAGTGCATTTCCACAGTCACTGCTTAGGGCTACTTGAAGCGGAAACAAATCATAGAGACAAAACTGAGAACTCCTTTATTTTGTCAAGTTTCAAAGAGCTACTACAAACCATGTTGGATTTAGAGTTCCCAATTCATGTATGTATACAGGAGAGAACAGAGTGAAACCTAAAAATAAAAACTGCTACTGAAAACAAACACATCAACCTAGAAGAACAAAATTTGGTGAGTCAAGTGGGATTTGTGTACCGATCATTACCAAGAAGTATCATCAAGATTGGGTGAAAAAATATTTGCTGGTATATCGGAAACTGGTAATTTCTTGGAAGCTTGGCAACCCCTCTCAATGAAAGTGCTTTTCCACCATCTGTGCCTAGGGCTATTTGAAGCGGAAACAAACCATAAAGACAAAACTGAGAACTCCTTTATTTTGTCAAGTTTCAAAGAGCCACTACAAAACATGTTGGATTTCGAGTTGCAAATTCATCTATCTATATACGAGAGAACAGAGTGAGACCAAAACATAAAAACTGCTAATGTAGAAGAACGCTTCAACCTAGAAGAACAAAATTTGGTGAGCCAAGTGGGATTTGAGTACTGATCTTCACCACCAAGTATCATCAAGATTGGGAGAAAAAATATTTGCTGGTATTTCGGAAACTCGTTATTTCTTAGAAGCTTGGCAACCCCTCTCAATGAAAGTGCTTTAACACCGTCTGTGCCTAGGGCTACTTGAAGAGGAAACAAACCATAGAGACAAAACTGAGAACTTCTTTATTTTGTCAAGTTTCAAAGAGCTCCTGCAAACCATGTTGGATTTAGAGTTCCAAATTTATCTATCTATATAGGAGACAAAAGAGGGAAATCTAAATATAAAAACTGCTACAGTAGACGAACGCTTCAACCTAGAAGAAGAAAATTTGGTGAGCCAAGTGGGATGTGTGGAGTTGTCATTACCACCACGTATCAGCAAGTTTGGGTGAAAAAATATTTGCTGGTATTTCGAAAACTCGTAATTTCTTGGAAGCTTGGCAACCCCTCTCAATGAAAGTGCTTTTCCACAGTCACTGCTTAGGGTTACTTGAGGCGGAAACAAATCATAGAGACAAAACTGAGAACTCCTTTACTTTGTCAAGTTTCAAAGAGCCACTACAAACCATGTTGGATTTAGAGTTCCAATTTCATCTATCTATATAGCAGAGAACAGAGTGAAACCTAAAAATAAAAACTGCTACTGAAAACGAACGCATCAACTTGGAAGAACAAAATTTGGTGAGCCAAGTGGGATTTGTGGACTTGTCATTACCACCAAGTATCATCAAGATTGGGTGAAAAAATATTTGCTGTTATTTCGGAAACTCGTAATTTCTTGGAAGCTTGGCAACCCCTCTCAATGAAAGTGCTTTTCCACAGTCTCTGCTTAGGGCTAAATGAAGCGGAAACAAATCATAGAGACAAAACTGAGAACTCCTTTATTTTGTCAAGTTTCAAAGAGCTACTACAAACCATATTGGATTTAGAGTTCCAAATACATCTATCTATATAAGAGAGAACAGAGTGAAACCTAAATATAAAAACTGCTACTCTAGACGAACGCTTCAACCTAGAAGAACAAAATTTGGTGAGCCAAGTGGGATTTGTGTACCGATCTTCACCACCAAGTATCATCAAGATTGGGAGAAAAAATATTTGCTGGTATTTCGGAAACTCGTTATTTCTTAGCAGCTTGGCAACCCCTCTCAATGAAAGTGCTCTTCCACAGTCTGTGCCAGGGCTACTTGAAGAGGAAACAAACCATAGAGACAAAACTGAGAACTCCTTTCTTGTGTCAAGTTTCAAAGAGCTACTACAAACGATCTTGGATTTAGAGTTCCAAATTCATCTATCTATATAGGAGAGAACAGAGTGAAACCTAAAAGTTAAAAATGCTACTGTAAACGAACGCTTCAACGTAGAAGAACAAAATTTGGTGAGCCAAGTGGGATTTGTGGACTTGTCATTACCACCACGTATCATCAAGATTGGGTGAAAAAATATTTGCTGGTATTTCGGAAACTCGTAATTTCTTGAAAGCTTGGCAACCCCTCTCAATGAAAGTGCTTTTCCACCGTCTGTGCCTAGGGCTACTTGAAGAGGAAACAAACCATAGAGACAAAACTGAGAACTGCTTTATTTTATCAAGTTTCAAAGAGCCACTACAAACCATGATGGATTTAGAGTTCCAAATTCATCTACCTATATAGCAGAGAACAGAGTGAAACCTAAATATATAAACTTCTACTGTAGATGAACACTTCAACATAGAAGAACAAAATTTGGTGAGCCAAGTGGGATTTGTGTTCTGATCATTACCACCAACTATCATCAAGATTGGGTGAGAAAATATTTGCTTCTATTTCGGAAACATCATAATTTTTTGGAAGCTTTTCAACCCCTATCAATGAACGTGCTTTCTCACAGTCTCTCCTTAAGGCTACTTGAAGCGGAAACAAATCATAGAGACAAAACTGAGAACTCTTTTCTTTTGTCAAGTTTCAAAGAGCTACTACAAACCATGTTGGATTTAGAGTTCCAAATTCATCTATCTATATAGGAGAGAACAGAGTGAAACCTAAAATAAAAACTGCTACTGTAAACGAACGCTTCAACCTAGAAGAACAAAATTTGGTGAGCCAAGTGGGATGTGTGGAGTTGTCATTACCACCACGTATCATCAAGATTGGGTGAAAAAGTATTTGCTGGTATTTCGGAAACTCGTAATTTCTTGGAAGCTTGGCAACCCCTCTCAATGAAAGTGCTTTTCCACAGTCACTGCTTAGGGCTACTTGAAGCGGAAACAAATCATGGAGACAAAACTGAGAACTAGATTATTTTGTCAAGTTTCAAAGAGCTACTACAAACCATGTTGGATTTAGAGTTCCAAATTCATCTATCTATATAGGAGAGAACAGAGTGAAACCTAAAAGTAAAAACTGCTACTGTAAACGAACGCTTCAACTTAGAAGAACGAAGTTTGGTGAGTCAAGTGCGACTTGTGTACCGAACATTACCACCAAGTATCATCAAGATTGGGTGAAAAAATATTTGCTGGTATTTCGGAAACTGGTAATTTCTTGGAAGCTTGGCAACCCCTATCAATGAACGTGCTTTCTCACAGTCTCTCCTTAAGGCTACTTGAAGCGGAAACAAATCATAGAGACAAAACTGAGAACTCTTTTCTTTTGTCAAGTTTCAAAGAGCTACTACAAACCATGTTGGATTTAGAGTTCCAAATTCATCTATCTATATAGGAGAGAACAGAGTGAAACCTAAAAATAAAAACTGCTACTGTAAACGAACGCTTCAACCTAGAAGAACAAAATTTGGTGAGCCAAGTGGGATGTGTGGAGTTGTCATTACCACCACGTATCATCAAGATTGGGTGAAAAAGTATTTGCTGGTATTTCGGAAACTCGTAATTTCTTGGAAGCTTGGCAACCCCTCTCAATGAAAGTGCTTTTCCACAGTCACTGCTTAGGGCTACTTGAAGCGGAAACAAATCATGGAGACAAAACTGAGAACTAGATTATTTTGTCAAGTTTCAAAGAGCTACTACAAACCATGTTGGATTTAGAGTTCCAAATTCATCTATCAATATAGGAGAGAACAGAGTGAAACCTAAAAGTAAAAACTGCTACTGTAAACGAACGCTTCAACTTAGAAGAACAAAGTTTGGTGAGTCAAGTGCGACTTGTGTACCGAACATTACCACCAAGTATCATCAAGATTGGGTGAAAAAATATTTGCTGGTATTTCGGAAACTCATAATTTCTTGGAAGCTTGGCAACCCCTCTCAATGAAAATGCTTTTCCACTGTCACTGCTTAGGGTTACTTGAGGCGGAAACAAATCATAGAGACAAAACTGAGAACTCTTTTATTTTGTCAAGTTTCAAAGAGCTACTACAAAACATGTTGGATTTAGAGTTAAAAAATTCATCTATCTATATAGGAGATAACAGAGTAAAACCTAAAAATAAAAACTGCTACTGTAAACGAACGCTTCAACCTAGAAGAACAAAATTTGGTGAGCCAAGTGGGATCTGTGGACTTGTCATTACCACCACGTATCATCAAGATTGGGGGAAAAAATATTTGCTGGTATTTCGAAGCTCGTAATTTCTTGAAAGCTTGGCAACCCCTCTCAATGAAAGTGCTTTACCACCGTCTGTGCCTAGGGCTACTTGAAGAAGAAACAAACCATAGAGACAAAACTGAGAACTGCTTTATTTTGTCAAGTTTCAAAGAGCCACTACAAACCATGTTGGATTTAGAGTTCCAAATTCATCTATCTATATGGCAGAGAACAGTGTGAAACCTAAAATTAAAAACTGCTACTGAAAACGAACGCATCAACTTGGAAGAACAAAATTTGGTGAGCCAAGTGGGATTTGTGTACTGATCATTACCTCCAAGAATCATCAAGATTGGGTGAAGAAATATTTGCTGGTATTTCGGAAACTCGTTATTTCTTAGAAGCTTGGCAATTTCTGTCAATGAAAGTGCTTTTCCACCGTTGGTGCCTAGGGCTAATTGAAGAGGAAACAAACCATAGAGACAAAACTGAGAACTCCTTTCTTTTGTCAAGTTTCAAAGAGCTATTACAAACCATGTAGGATTTAGAGTTCCAAATTCATCTATCTATATAGGAGAGAACAGAGTGAAACCTAAATATATAAACTGTTACTGTAGATGAACGCTTCAACCTAGAATAACAAAATTTATTGAGCCAAGTGGGATGTGTGGAGTTGTCATTACCACCACATATCATCAAGATTGGGTGAAAAAGTATTTGCTGGTATTTCGGAAACTCGCAATTTCTTGGAAGCTTGGCAACCCCTCTCAATGAAAGTGCATTTCCACAGTCACTGCTTAGGGCTACTTGAAGCGGAAACAAATCATAGAGACAAAACTGAGAACTCCTTTATTTTGTCAAGTTTCAAAGAGCTACTACAAACCATGTTGGATTTAGAGTTAAAAAATTCATCTATCTACATAGGAGAGAACAAAGTGAAACCTAAAAATAAAAACTGCTACTGTAAACGAACTCTTCAACCTAGAAGAACAAAATTTAGTGAGCCAAGTGGGATGTTTGGAGTTGTCATTACCACCACGTATCATCAAGATTGGGTGAAAAAATATTTGCTGGTATTTCGGAAACTGGTAATTTCTTGGAAGCTTGGCAACCCCTCTCAATGAAAGTGCTTTTCCACAGTCTCAGCTTAGGGCTATGTGAAGTGGAAACAAATCATACAGACGAAACTGAGAACTCCTTTATTTTGTCAAGTTTCAAAGAGCTACTACAAACCATGTTGGTTTTAGAGTTCCAAATTCATCTATCTATATAGGAGAGAACAGAGTAAAACCTAAGAATAAAAACTGCTACTGTAGACGAATGCTTCAACCTAAAAGAACAGAAATTGGTGAGCCAAGTGGGATTTGTGTACTTGTCCTTACCACCAAGTATCATCAAGATTGGGTGAAAAAATATTTGCTGGTATTTCGGAAACTCGTTATTTCTTAGAAGCTTGACAACCCTTCTCAATGAAAGTGCTTTTCCAGAGTCTCTGCTTAGGGCTACTTGAAGTGGAAACAAATCATAGAGACAAAACTGAGAACTCCTTTATTTTGTCAAGTTTCAAAGAGCTACTACAACCCATGTTGGATTTAGAGTTCCAAATTCATCTATCTATACAGGAGAGAACAGAGTGAAACCTAAAAATAAAAACTGCTACTGAAAACGAACGCATCAACCTAGACGAACAAAGTTTGGTGAGTCAAGTGCGACTTGTGTACCGATCATTACCACCAAGTATCATCAAGATTGGGTGAAAAAATATTTGCTGGTATTTCGGAAACTTGTAATTTCTTGGAAGCTTAGCAACCCCTCTCAATGAAAGTGCTTTTCCACAGTCTTTGCCAGGGCTACTTGAAGAGGAAACAAACCATAGAGACAAAACTGAGAACTCCTTTATTTTGTCCAGTTTCAAGGAGCTACTACAAACAATGTTGGACTTAGAGTTAGAAATTCATCTATCTATATAGGAGAGAACAGAGTGAAACCTAAATATAAAAACTGCTACTGTAGATGAACGCTTCAACCTAGATGAACAAAATTTGGTGAGCCAAGTGGGATTTGTGTACTGATCATTACCACGAAGTATCATCAAGAATGGGTGAAAAAATATTTCTTGCTATTTCGGAAACATCGTAATTTCTTGGAAGCTTGGGATCCCTTCTCAATGAAAGTGCTTTTCCACAGTCTCTGCTTAAGGCTACTTGAAGCGGAAACTAATCATAGAGACAAAACTGAGAACTCCTTTATTTTTTCTAGTTTCAAAGAGCTACTACAAACCATGTTGGATTTAGAGTTTCAAATTCATCTATCTATATAGGAGAGAACAGAGTGAAACCTAAAAGTAAAAACTGCTACTGTAAACGAACGCTTCAACTTAGAAGAACAAAGTTTGGTGAGTCAAGTGCGACTTGTGTACCGATCATTACCACCAAGTATCATCAAGATTGGGTGAAAAAATATTTGCTGGTATTTCGGAAACTCATATTTTCTGTTAAGCTTAGCAACCCCTCTCAATGAAAGTGCTTTTCCACAGTCTGTGCCAGGGCTACTTGAAGAGGAAACAAACCATAGAGACAAAACGGAGAATCCTTTGTTTTGTCCAGTTTCAAGGAGCTACTACAAATCATGTTGGATTTAGAGTTCCCAATTCATCTATGTATACAGGAGAGAACAGAGTGAAACCTAAAAATAAAAACTGCTACTGAAAACAAACACATCAACCTAGAAGAACAAAATTTGGTGAGTCAAGTGGGATTTGTGTACCGATCATTACCAAGAAGTATCATCAAGATTGGGTGAAAAAATATTTGCTGGTATTTCGGAAACTGGTAATTTCTTGGAAGCTTGGCAACCCCTCTCAATGAAAGTGCTTTTCCACCATCTGTGCCTAGGGCTATTTGAAGCGGAAACAAACCATAAAGACAAAACTGAGAACTCCTTTATTTTGTCAAGTTTCAAAGAGCCACTACAAAACATGTTGGATTTCGAGTTGCAAATTCATCTATCTATATACGAGAGAACAGAGTGAAACCAAAACATAAAAACTGCTAATGTAGAAGAACGCTTCAACCTAGAAGAACAAAATTTGGTGAGCCAAGTGGGATTTGAGTACTGATCTTCACCACCAAGTATCATCAAGATTGGGAGAAAAAATATTTGCTGGTATTTCGGAAACTCGTTATTTCTTAGAAGCTTGGCAACCCCTCTCAATGAAAGTGCTTTAACACCGTCTGTGCCTAGGGCTACTTGAAGAGGAAACAAACCATAGAGACAAAACTGAGAACTTCTTTCTTTTGTCAAGTTTCAAAGAGCTCCTGCAAACCATGTTGGAATTAGAGTTCCAAATTTATCTATCTATATAGGAGACAACAGAGGGAAATCTAAATATAAAAACTGCTACAGTAGACGAACGCTTCAACCTAGAAGAAGAAAATTTGGTGAGCCAAGTGGGATGTGTGGAGTTGTCATTACCACCACGTATCATCAAGTTTGGGTGAAAAAATATTTGCTGGTATTTGAAAACTCGTAATTTCTTGGAAGCTTGGCAACCCCTCTCAATGAAAGTGCTTTTCCACAGTCACTGCTTAGGGTTACTTGAGGCGGAAACAAATCATAGAGACAAAACTGAGAACTCCTTTACTTTGTCAAGTTTCAAAGAGCCACTACAAAGCATGTTGGATTTAGAGTTCCAATTTCATCTATCTATATAGCAGAGAACAGAGTGAAACCTAAAAATAAAAACTGCTACTGAAAACGAACGCATCAACTTGGAAGAACAAAATTTGGTGAGCCAAGTGGGATTTGTGGACTTGTCATTACCACCACGTATCATCAAGATTGGGTGAAAAAATATTTGCTGTTATTTCGGAAACTCGTAATTTCTTGGAAGCTTGGCAACCCCTCTCAATGAAAGTGCTTTTCCACAGTCTCTGCTTAGGGCTAAATGAAGCGGAAACAAATCATAGAGACAAAACTGAGAACTCCTTTATTTTGTCAAGTTTCAAAGAGCTACTACAAACCATATTGGATTTAGAGTTCCAAATACATCTATCTATATAAGAGAGAACAGAGTGAAACCTAAATATAAAAACTGCTACTCTAGACGAACGCTTCAACCTAGAAGAACAAAATTTGGTGAGCCAAGTGGGATTTGTGTACCGATCTTCACCACCAAGTATCATCAAGATTGGGAGAGAAAATATTTGCTGGTATTTCGGAAACTCGTTATTTCTTAGCAGCTTGGCAACCCCTCTCAATGAAAGTGCTCTTCCACAGTCTGTGCCAGGGCTACTTGAAGAGGAAACAAACCATAGAGAGAAAACTGAGAACTCCTTTATTTTGTCAAGCTACAAAGAGCTACTACAAACCATGTTGGATTTAGAGTTCCAAATTCATCTATCTATATAGGAGAGAACAGAGTGAAACCTAAAAATAAAAACTGCTACTGAATACGAACGCATTAACCTAGCAGAACAAAATTTGGTGAGTCAAGTGGGATTTGTGTACCGATCATTACCAAGAAGTATCATCAAGATTGGGTGAAAAAATATTTGCTGGTATATCGGAAACTGGTAATTTCTTGGAAGCTTGGCAACCCCTCTCAATGAAAGTGCTTTTCCACCATCTGTGCCTAGGGCTATTTGAAGCGGAAACAAACCATAAAGACAAAACTGAGAACTCCTTTATTTTGTCAAGTTTCAAAGAGCCACTACAAAACATGTTGGATTTCGAGTTGCAAATTCATCTATCTATATACGAGAGAACAGAGTGAAACCAAAACATAAAAACTGCTAATGTAGAAGAACGCTTCAACCTAGAAGAACAAAATTTGGTGAGCCAAGTGGGATTTGAGTACTGATCTTCACCACCAAGTATCATCAAGATTGGGAGAAAAAATATTTGCTGGTATTTCGGAAACTCGTTATTTCTTAGAAGCTTGGCAACCCCTCTCAATGAAAGTGCTTTAACACCGTCTGTGCCTAGGGCTACTTGAAGAGGAAACAAACCATAGAGACAAAACTGAGAACTTCTTTCTTTTGTCAAGTTTCAAAGAGCTCCTGCAAACCATGTTGGATTTAGAGTTCCAAATTTATCTATCTATATAGGAGAGAAAAGAGGGAAATCAAAATATAAAAACTGCTACAGTAGACGAACGCTTCAACCTAGAAGAAGAAAATTTGGTGAGCCAAGTGGGATGTGTGGAGTTGTCATTACAACCACGTATCATCAAGTTTGGGTGAAAAAATATTTGCTGGTATTTCGGAAACTCGTAATTTCTTGGAAGCTTGGCAACCCCTCTCAATGAATGTGCTTTTCCACAGTCACTGCTTAAGGCTACTTGAAGCGGAAACAAACCACAGAGACAAAACTGAGAACTCCTTTATTTTGTCAAGTTTCAAATAGCTACTACAAACCATGTTGGATTTAGAGTTAAAATTCATCTATCTATATAGGAGAGAACAGAGTGAAACCTAAATATAAAAACTGCTACTGTACACGAACGCTTCAACCTAGAAGAATAAAATTTGGTGAGCCAAGTGGGATTTGTGTACCGATCATTACCAAGAAGTATCATCATTTGGGTGAAAAAATATTTGCTGGTATTTCGGAAACTGGTAATTTCTTGGAAGCTTATCAACCCCTCTCAATGAAAGTGCTTTTCCACAGTCTGTGCCAGGGCTACTTGAAGAGGAAACAAACCATAGAGACAAACCTGAGAACTCCTTTATTTTGTCAAGTTTCAAAGAGCTACTACAAACCATGTTGGATTTAGAGTTCCAAATTCATCTATCTATACAGGAGAGAACAGAGTGAAACCTAAAAATAAAAACTGCTACTGAAAACGAACGCATCAACCTAGAAGAACAAAATCTGGTGAGTCAAGTGGGATTTGTGTACTGATCATTACCACCAAGTATCATCAAGATTGGGAGAAAAAATATTTGCTGGTATTTTGGAAACTCGTTATTTCTTAGCAGCTTGGCAACCCCTCTCAATGAAAGTGCTCTTCCACAGTCTGTGCCAGGGCTACTTTAAGAGGAAACAAACCATAGAGAGAAAACTGAGAACTCCTTTATTTTGTCAAGCTACAAAGAGCTACTACAAACCATGTTGGATTTAGAGTTCCAAATTCATCTATCTATATAGGAGAGAACAGAGTGAAACCTAAAAATAAAAACTGCTACTGAAAACGAACGCAACAACCTAGAAGAACAAAATTTGGTGAGTCAAGTGGGATTTGTGTACCGATCATTACCAAGAAGTATCATCAAGATTGGGTGAAAAAATATTTGCTGGTATATCGGAAACTGGTAATTTCTTGGAAGCTTGGCAACCCCTCTCAATGAAAGTGCTTTTCCACCATCTGTGCCTAGGGCTACTTGAAGCGGAAACAAACCATAAAGACAAAACTGAGAACTCCTTTATTTTGTCATGTTTCAAAGAGCCACTACAAATCATGTTGGATTTCGAGTTGCAAATTCGTCTATCTATATACGAGAGAACAGAGTGAAACCTAAACATAAAAACTGCTAATGTAGAAGAACGCTTCAACCTAGAAGAACAAAATTTGGTGAGCCAAGTGGGATTTGGGTACTGGTAATTACCACCAAGTATCATCCATATTGGGTTAAAAAATATTTGCTGGTATTTCGGAAACTGGTAATTTCTTGGAAGCTTGGCAACCCCTCTCAATGAAAGTGCTTTTCCACAGTCACTGCTTAGGGCTACTTGAAGCGGAAACAAATCATAGAAACAAAACTGAGAACTCCTTTATTTTGTCAAGTTTTAAAGAGCCACTACAAACCATGTTGGATTTAGAGTTCCAAATTCATCTATCTATATGGCAGAGAACAGAGTGAAACCTAAAATTAAAAACTGGTACTGAAAAAGAACGCATCAACTTGGAAGAACAAAATTTGGTGAGCCAAGTGGGATTTGGGTACTGATCATTACCTCCAAGTATCATCAAGATTGAGTGAAGAAATATTTGCTGGTATTTCGGAAACTCGTTATTTCTTAGAAGCTTGGCAATTTCTGTCAATGAAAGTGCTTTTCCACCGTTGGTGCCTAGGGCTAAGTGAAGAGGAAACAAATCACAGAGACAAAACTGAGAACTCCTTTCTTTTGTCAAGTTTCAAATAGCTACTACAAACCATGTAGGATTTAGAGTTCCAAATTCATCTATCTATATAGGAGAGAACAGAGTGAAACCTAAATATAAAAACTGCTACTGTAGACGAACGCTTCAACCAAGAAGAACAAAATTTGGTGACCCAAGTGGGATTTGTGTACTGATCATTACCACCAAGTGTCATCAAGATTGTGAGAAAAAATATTTGCTGGTATTTCGGAAACTCGTTATTTCTTAGAAGATTGGCAACCCCACTCAATGAAAGTGCTTTTCCACAGTCTGTGTCTAGTACTACTTGAAGAGAAAACAAACCATAGAAACAAAACTGAGAACTCCTTTATTTTGTCAAGTTTCAAAGAGCTACTACAAACCATGTTGGATTTAGAGTTCCAAATTCATCTATCTATATAGGAGAGAACAGAGTGAAACCTAAATATAAAAACTGCTACTGTAGACGAACGCTTCAATGTAGAAGAACAAAATTTGGTGAACCAAGTGGGTTTTTTTTTTTTACTGATCATTACCACCAAGTATCATCAACATTGGGTGAAAAAATATTTGCTGGTATTTCGGAAACTCGTTATTTTTAGAAGCTTGGCAACCCCTCTCAATGAAAGTGCTTTTCCACCGTCGGTGCCTAGGTGTAATTGAAGAGGAAACAAAAAATTAAGACAAAACTGAGAACTCCTTTCTTTTGTCAAGTTTCAAAGACCTACTACAAATCATGTTGGATTTAGAGTTCCAAATTCATCTACCTATATAGCAGAGAACAGAGTGAAACCTAAATAAATAAACTTCTACTGTAGATGAACGCTTCAACCTAGAAGAACAAAATTTTATGGAGCCAAGTGGGATTTGTTTACTGATCATTATCACCAAGTATCATCAAGATTGGGTGAAAAAATATTTTCTGCTATTTCGGAAACATCGTAATTTCTTGAAAGCTTGGCAACCCCTCTCAATGAAAATGCTTTTCCACAGTCTCTGCGTAAGGCTACTTGAATCGGAAACAAATCATAGAGACGAAACTGAGAACTCCTTTATTTTGTCGTTTCAAAGAGCTACTACAAACAATGTTGGATTTAGTGTTAAAATTCATCTATCTATATAGGAGAGAACAGAGTGAAACCTAAATATAAAAACTGCTACTGTACACGAACGCTTCAACCTAGAAGAATAAAATTTGGTGAGCCAAGTGGGATTTGTGTACCGATCATTACCACCAAGTATCATCAAGATTGGGTGAAAAAATATTTGCTGGTATTTCGGAAACTGGTAATTTCTTGGAAGCTTATCAACCCCTCTAAATGAAAGTGCTTTTCCACAGTCTGTGCCAGGGCTACTTGAAGAGGAAACAACCCATAGAGACAAACCTGAGAACTCCTTTATTTTGTCAAGTTTCAAAGAGCTACTACAAACCATGTTGGATTTAGAGTTCCAAATTCATCTATCTATACAGGAGAGAACAGAGTGAAACCTAAAAATAAAAACTGCTACTGAAAACGAACGCATCAACCTAGAAGAACAAAATCTGGTGAGTCAAGTGGGATTTGTGCACTGATCATTACCACCAAGTATCATCAAGATTGGGTGAAAAAATATTTGCTGGTATATTGGAAACTTGTAATTTCTTGGAAGCTTGGCAACCCCTCTCAATGAAAGTGCTTTTCCAACATCTGTGCCTAGGGCTACTTGAAGAGGAAACAAACCATAGAGACAAAACTGAGAACTCCTTTATTTTGTCAAGTTTCAAAGAGCCACTACAAAACATGTTGGATTTCGAGTTCCAAATTCATCTATCTACGAGAGAACAGAGTGAAACCTAAAAATAAAAACTGCTACTGTAAACGAACGCTTCAACCTAGAAGAACAAAATTTGGTGAGCCAAGTGGGATTTGTGGACTTGTCATTACCACCACGTATCATCAAGATTGCGTGAAAAAATATTTGCTGTTATTTCGGAAACTCATAATTTCTTGGAATCTTGGCAACCCCTCTCAATGAAAGTGCTTTTTTACAGTCTCTGCTTAGGGCTACATGAAGCGGAAACAAATCATAGAGACAAAACTGAGAACTCCTTATTTTGCAAGTTTCAAAGAGCTACTACAAACCATATTGGATTTAGAGTTCCAAATACATCTATCTATATAAGAGAGAACAGAGATAAACCTAAATATAAAAACTGCTACTGTAGACGAACGCTTCAACCTAGAAGAACTAAATTTGGTGAGCCAAGTGGGATTTGTGTACCGATCTTCACCACCAAGTATCATCAAGATTGGGAGAAAAAATATTTGCTGGTATTTCGGAAACTCGTTATTTCTTAGCAGCTTGGCAACCCCCCTCAATTAAAGTGCTCTTCCACAGTCTGTGCCAGGGCTACTTGAAGAGGAAACAAACCATAGAGAGAAACTGAGAACTCCTTTATTTTTTCAAGCTACAAAGAGCTACTACAAACCATGTTGGATTTAGAGTTCCAAATTCATCTATCTATATAGGAGAGAACAGAGTGAAACCTAAAAATAAAAACTGCTACTGAAAACGAACGCATCAACCTAGAAGAACAAAATTTGGTGAGTCAAGTAGGATTTGTGTACCGATCATTACCAAGAAGTATCATCAAGATTGGGTGAAAAAATATTTGCTGGTATATCGGAAACTTTTAATTTCAGTGAAGCTTGGCAACCCCTCTCAATGAAAGTGCTTTTCCACCATCTGTGCCTAGGGCTACTTGAAGCGGAAACAAACCATAAAGACAAAACTGAGAACTCCTTTATTTTGTCAAGTTTCAAAGAGCCACTACAAAACATGTTGGATTTAGAGTTCCAAATTCATCTATCTATATAGCAGAGAACAGAGTGAAACCTAAAAATAAAAACTGCTACTGAAAACGAACGCATCAACTTGGAAGAACAAAATTTGGTGAGCCAAGTGGGATTTGTGTACTGATCATTACCACCAAGTATCATCAAGATTGGGTGAAAAAATATTTGCTGGTATTTCGGAAACTGGTAATTTCTTGGAAGCTTGGCAACCCCTCTCAATGAAAGTGCTTTTCCACAGTCTCTGCTTAGGGCTATGTGAAGCGGAAACAAATCATAGAGACAAAACTGAGAACTCCATTATTTTTTCAAGTTTCAAAGAGCTACTACAAACCATGTTGGATTTAGTGTTCCAAATTCATCTATCTATATAGGAGAGAACAGAGTGAAACCTAAAAATAAAAACTGCTACTGTAATCGAACGCTTCAACCTTGAAGTAGAAAATTTGGTAAGCCAAGTGGGATGTGTGGAGTTGTCATTACCACCACGTATCATCAAGATTGGGTGAAAAAATATTTGCTGTTATTTCGGAAACTCGTAATTTCTTGGAAGCTTGGCAACCCCTCTCAATGAAAGTGCTTTTCCACAGTCACTGCTTAGGGTTACTTGAGGCGGAAACAAATCATAGAGACAAAACTGAGAACTCCTTTATTTTGTCAAGTTTCAAAGAGCTACTACAAAACATGTTGGATTTAGAGTTAAAAAATTCATCTATCTATATAGGAGATAACAGAGTGAAACCTAAAAATAAAAACTGCTACTGTAAACGAACGCTTCAACCTAGAAGAACAAAATTTGGTGAGCCAAGTGGGATTTGTGGACTTGTCATTACCACCACTTATCATCAAGATTGGGTGAAAAAATATTTGCTGTTATTTCGGAAACTCGTAATTTCTTGGAAGCTTGGCAACCCCTCTCAATGAAAGTGCTTTTCCACAATCTCTGCTTAGGGCTACATGAAGTGGAAACAAATCATAGAGACAAAACTGAGAACTCCTTTATTTTGTCAAGTTTCAAAGAGCTACTACAAACCATGTTTGATTTAGTGTTCCAAATACATCTATCTATATAAGAGAGAACACAGTGAAACCTAAATATAAAAACTGCTACTGTAGACGAACGCTTCAACCTAGAAGAACAAAATTAGGTGAGCCAAGTGGGATTTGTGTACCGATCTTCACCACCAAGTATCATCAAGATTGGGAGAAAAAAATATTTGCTGGTATTTCGGAAACTCGTTATTTCTTAGCAGCTTGGCAACCCCTCTCAATGAAAGTGCTCTTCCACAGTCTGTGCCAGGGCTACTTGAAGAGGAAACAAACCATAGAGAGAAAACTGAGAACTCCTTTATTTTGTCTAGCTACAAAGAGCTACTACAAACCATGTTGGATTTAGAGTTCCAAATTCATCTATCTATATAGGAGAGAACAGAGTGAAACCTAAAAATAAAAACTGCTACTGAAAACGAACGCATCAACCTAGAAGAACAAAATTTGGTGAGTCAAGTGGGATTTGTGTACGGATCATTACCAAGAAGTATCATCAAGATTGGGTGAAAAAATATTTGCTGGTATATCGGAAACTGGTAATTTCTTGGAAGCTTGGCAACCCCTCTCAATGAAAGTGCTTTTCCACCATCTGTGCCTAGGGCTACTTGAAGCGGAAACAAACCATAAAGACAAAACAGAGAACTCCTTTATTTTGTCAAGTTTCAAAGAGCCACTACAAAACATGTTGGATTTAGAGTTAAAAAATTCATCTATCTATATAGGAGATAACAGAGTGAAACCTAAAAATAAAAACTGCTACTGTAAACGAACGCTTCAACCTAGAAGAACAAAATTTGGTGAGCCAAGTGGGATGTGTGGACTTGTCATTACCACAACGTATCATCAAGATTGGGTGAAAAAATATTTGCTGGTATTTCGAAGCTCGTAATTTCTTGAAAGCTTGGCAACCCCTCTCAATGAAAGTGCTTTACCACCGTCTGTGCCTAGGGCTACTTGAAGAGGAAACAAACCATAGAGACAAAACTGAGAACTGCTTTATTTTGTCAAGTTACAAAGAGCCACTACAAACCATGTTGGATTTAGAGTTCCAAATTCATCTATCTATATAGCAGAGAACAGAGTGAAACCTAAAATTAAAAACTGCTACTGAAAACGAACGCATCAACTTGGAAGAACAAAATTTGGTGAGCCAAGTGGGATTTGTGTACTGATCATTACCTCCAAGTATCCTCAAGATTGGGTGAAGAAATATTTGCTGGTATTTCGGAAACTCGTTATTTCTTAGAAGCTTTGCAATTTCTGTCAATGAAAGTGCTTTTCCACCGTTGGTGCCTAGGGCTAATTGAAGAGGAAACAAACCATAGAGACAAAACTAAGAACTCCTTTCTTTTGTCAACTTTCAAAGAGCTACTACAAACCATGTAGGATTTAGAGTTCCAAATTCATCTATCTATATAGGAGAGAACAGAGTGAAACCTAAAAATAAAAACTGCTACTGTAAACGAACGCTTCAACCTAGAAGAACAAAATTTGGTGAGCCAAGTGGGATGTGTGGAGTTGTCATTACCACCACGTATCATCAAGATTGGGTGAAAAAGTATTTGCTGGTATTTCGGAAACTCGTAATTTCTTGGAAGCTTGGCAACCCCTCTCAATGAAAGTGCATTTCCACCGTCGGTGCCTAGAGGTAATTGAAGAGGAAACAAAAAATAGAGACAAAACTGAGAACTCCTTTCTTTTGTCAAGTTACAAATTCCTACTACAAATCATGTTGGATTTAGACTTCCAAATTCATCTACCTATATAGCAGAGAACAGAGTGAAACCTAAATATATAAACTTCTACTGTAGATGAACGCTTCAACCTAGAAGAACAAAATTTTGTGAGCCAAGTGGGATTTGTTTACTGATCATTATCAATAAGTATCATCAAGATTGGGTGAAAAAATATTTTCTGCTATTTCGGAAACATCATAATTTCTTGGAAGCTTCGCAACGCCTCTCAATGAATGTGCTTTTCCACAGTCTCTGCTTAGGGCTACTTGAAGCGGAAACAAATCATAGAGACAAAACTGAGAACTCCTTTACTTTGTCAAGTTTCAAAGAGCTACTACAAACCATATTGGATTGAGAATTCCAAATTCATCTATCTATATAGGAGAGACAGAATGAAACCTAAATATAAAAACTGCTACTGTAGACGAACGCTTCAACCAAGAAGAACAAAATTTGTTGAGCCAAGTGGGATTTGGGTACTGATCATTACCACCAAGTGTCATCCAGATTGTGAAAAAAAATATTTGCTGGTATTTCGGAAACTCGTTATTTCTTAGAAGCTTGGCAACCCCACTCATTGAAAGTGCTTTTCCACCGTCTGGGCCTAGGGCTACTTGAAAAGGAAACAAACCATAGAGAAAAAACTGAGAAGTGCTTTATTTTGTCAAGTTTCAAAGAGCCACTACAAACCATGTTGGATTTAGAGTTCCAAATTCATCTATCTATATAGCAGAGAACAGAGTGAAACCTAAAAATAAAAACTGCTACTGAAAACGAACGCATCAACTTGGAAGAACAAAATTTGGTGAGCCAAGTGGGATTTGTGTACTGATCATTACCACCAAGTATCATCAAGACTGGGTGAAAAAATATTTGCTGGTATTTCGGTAACTGGTAATTTCTTGGAAGCTTGGAAACCCCTCTCATTGAAAGGGCTTTTCCACAGTCTCTGCTTAGGGCTATGTGAAGCGGAAACAA
>NW_027517092.1:0-48614 GCF_048772815.1 Callospermophilus lateralis | reverse complement strand
AAACAAACCATAGAGACAAAACTGAGAACTCCTTTATTTTGTCAAGTTTAAAAGAGCTACTACAAACCATGTTGAATTTAGAGTTCCAAATTCATCTATCTATATTGGAGAGAACAGAGGGAAAACTAAATATAAAAACTGCTACTGTAGACGAAAGCTTTAACCTAGAAGAACAAAATTTGGTGACCCACGTAAGATTTGTGTACTGATCATTACCACCAAGTATCATCAAGATTGGGTGAAAAAATATTTGCTGGTATTTCCTAAACTCGTTAATTCTTAGAAGATTGGCAACCCATCTCAATGAAAGTGCTTTTCCACAGTCTGTGCCTAGGGCTACTTGAAGAGGAAACAAACCATAGAGACACAACTGAGAACTTATTTATTTTGTCAAGTTTCAAAGAGCTACTAGAAACCATGTTGGATTTAGAGTTCCAAATTCATCTATCTATATAGGAGAGAACAGAGGGATACCTAAATATACAAACTGCTACTGTTGACGAACGCTTCAACCTAGAAGAACAAAATTTGGTGAGCCAATTGGGATCTGTATACTGATCATTACCACCAAGTATCATCAAGATTGGGTGAAAAAATATTTGCTGCTATTTCGGAAACTTGTAATCCTAGAAGCCTGACAACCACTCTCAATGAAAGTGCTTTTCCACTGTCTGTGCCTAGGGCTACTTGAACAGGAAACAAACCATAGAGAGAAAACTCAGAACTCCTTTATTTTGTCAAGTTTCAAAGAGCTACTACAAACCATGTTGGATTTAGAGTTCCAAATTCATCTATCTATATAGGAGAGAACAGAGAGAAACCTAAATATAAAAACTGCTACTGTCGACGAACGCTTCAACCTAGAAGAACAAAATTTGGTGAGCCAAGGGGGATTTGTGTACTGATCATTACCACCAAGTATTATCAAGTTTGGGTGAAAAAATATTGGCTGGTATTTCGGAAACTCGTTATTTCTTAGAAGCTTGGCAACCCCTCTCAATGAAAGTGCTTTTCCACAGTCTGTGCCTAGGGCTACTTGAAGAGGAAAACAAACCATAGAGACAAAACTGAGAACTCCTTTATTTTCTCAAGTTTCAAAGAGCTACTACAAACCATGTTGAATTTAGAGTTCCAAATTCATCTATCTATATAGGAGAGAACAGAGGGAAACCTAAATATAGAAACTGCTACTGTAGACTAAAGCTTCAAACTCGAAGAACAAAATTTCGTGAGCCAAGTGGGATTTGTGTACTGATCATTACCACCAAGTATCATCAAGATTTTGTGAAAAAATATTTGCTGGTATTTCGAAAACTCGTAATTTCTTAGAAGTTTGGCAACCCCACTCAATGAAAGTTCTTTTCCACAGTCTGTGCCTAGGGCTACTTGAAGAGGAAACAAACCATAGAGACAAATCTGAGAACTCCTTTATTTTGTCAAGTTTCAAAGAGCTACTACAAACCATGTTGGATTTAGAGTTCCAAATTCATCTATCTATATAGGAGAGAACAGAGGGAAACCTAAATATAAGAACTGCTATTGTCGAAGAACGCTTCAACCTAGAAGAAAAAAATTTTGTGAGCCAAGTGGGACTTGTGTACTGATCATTACCACCAAGTATCATCAAGATTGGGTGAAAAAATATTTGCTGGTATTTCGGAAACTCGTTATTTCTTAGAAGGTTGGCAACCCCTCTAAATGAATGTGCTTTCCACAGTCTGTGCCTAGGGCTACTAGAAGAGGAAACAAACCATAGAGACAAAACTGAGAACTCCTTTATTTTGTCAAGTTTCAAAGAGCTACTACAAACCATGTTGAATTTAGAGTTCCAAATTCATCTATCTATATAGGAGAGAACAGAGGGAAACCTAAGTATAAAAACTGCTACTGTAGACGAAAGCTTCAAACCAGAAGAACAAAATTTCGTGAGCCAAGTGGGAGTTGTGTACTGATCATTACCACCAAGTATCATCAAGATTGGGTGAAAAAATATTTGCTGGTATTTCGGAAACTCGTTATTTCTTAGAAGCTTGGCAACCCCACTCAATGAAAGTTCTTTTCCACAGTCTGTGCCTAGGGCTACTTGAACAGGAAACAAACCATAGAGACAAATCTGAGAACTCCTTTATTTTGTCAAGTTTCAAAGAGCTACTACAAACCATGTTGGATTTAGAGTTCCAATTCTTCTATCTATATAGGAGGGAACAGAGTGAAACCTAAAATTAAAAACTGCTACTGTCGACGAACGCTTCAACCGAGAAGAACAAAATTTGGTGAGCCAAGTTGGATTTGTGTACTGATCATTACCACCAAGTATTATCAAGATTGGGTGAAAAAATATTTGCTGGTATTTCGGAAACTCGTTATTTCTTAGAAGCTTGGCAACGCCTCTCAATGAAAGTGCTTTCCACAGTCTGTGCCTAGGGCTACTTTAAGAAGAAACAACCATAGTGACAAAACTGAGAACTCCTTTATATTGTCAAGTTTAAAAGAGCTACTACAAACCATGTTGAATTTAGAGTTCCAAATTCATCTATCTATATAGGAGAGAACAGAGGGAAACCTAAATATAAAAAAATGCTACTGTAGACGAAACCTTCAACCTAGAAGAACAAAATTTGGTGAGCCAAGTGGGATTTGTGTACTGATCATTACCACCAAGTATCATCAAGTTTGGGTGAAAAATATTTGCTGGTATTTCGGAAACTCGATATTTCTTAGAAGATTGGCAACCCATCTCAATGAAAGTGCTTTTCCACTGTCTGTTCCTAGGGCTACTTGAAGAGGAAACAAACCATAGAGACAAAACAGGGAAGTTCTTTATTTTGTCAAGTTTCAAAGAGCTACTACAAACCATGCTGGATTTAGAGTTCCAAATTCATCTATCTATATAGGAGAGAAGAGAGGGGAACGAAATATAAAAACTGCTACTGTAGACGAATGCTTCATTCTAGAAGAACAAAATTTGGTGAGCCAAGTGGGATTTGGGTACTGATCATTACCACCAAGTATCATCAAGATTGGGTGAAAAAATATTTGCTGGTATTTCGGAAACTCGTAATTTCTTAGAAGCTTGGCAACCCCTCTAAATGAAAGTGCTTTCCACAGTCTGTGCCTAGGGCTACTAGAAGAGGAAACAAACCATAGAGACAAAACTGAGAACTCCTTTATTTTTTCAAGTTTCAAAGAGCTACTACAAACCATGTTGAATTTAGAGTTCCAAATTCATCTATCTATATAGGAGAGAACAGAGGGAAACCTAAATATAAAAACTGCTACTGTAGACGAAAGCTTCAAACTAGATTAGCAAAATTTCGTGAGCCAAGTGGGATTTGTGTACTGATCATTACCACCAAGTATCATCAAGATTGGGTGAAAAAATATTTGCTGGTATTTCGGAAACTCGTTATTTCTTAGAAGCTTGGCAACCCCACTCAATGAAAGTTCTTTTCCACAGTCTATGCCTAGGGCTACTTGAACAGGAAACAAACCATAGAGACAAATCTGAGAACTCCTTTATTTTGTCAAGTTTCAAAGAGCTACTACAAACCATGTTGGATTTAGAGTTCCAAATTCATCTATCTATATATGAGAGAACAGAGTGAACCCTAAATATAAAAACTGCTACTGTTGAAGAACGCTTCAACCTAGAAAAAAAATATTTTGTGAGCCAAGTGGGACTTGTGTACTGATCATTACCACCAAGTATCATCAAGATTGGGTGAAAAAATATTTGCTGGTATTTCGGAAACTCGTTATTTCTTAGAAGTTTGGCAACCCCTCTAAATGAAAGTGCTTTCCACAGTCTGTGCCTAAGGGCTACTTGAAGAGGAAACAAACCATAGAGACAAAACTGAGAACTCCTTTATTTTGTCAAGTTTAAAAGAGCTACTACAAACCATGTTGAATTTAGAGTTCCAAATTCATCTATCTATATTGGAGAGAACAGAGGGAAAACTAAATATAAAAACTGCTACTGTAGACGAAAGCTTTAACCTAGAAGAACAAAATTTGGTGACCCACGTAAGATTTGTGTACTGATCATTACCACCAAGTATCATCAAGATTGGGTGAAAAAATATTTGCTGGTATTTCCTAAACTCGTTAATTCTTAGAAGATTGGCAACCCATCTCAATGAAAGTGCTTTTCCACAGTCTGTGCCTAGGGCTACTTGAAGAGGAAACAAACCATAGAGACACAACTGAGAACTTATTTATTTTGTCAAGTTTCAAAGAGCTACTAGAAACCATGTTGGATTTAGAGTTCCAAATTCATCTATCTATATAGGAGAGAACAGAGGGATACCTAAATATACAAACTGCTACTGTTGACGAACGCTTCAACCTAGAAGAACAAAATTTGGTGAGCCAATTGGGATCTGTATACTGATCATTACCACCAAGTATCATCAAGATTGGGTAAAAAAATATTTGCTGCTATTTCGGAAACTTGTAATCCTAGAAGCCTGACAACCACTCTCAATGAAAGTGCTTTTCCACTGTCTGTGCCTAGGGCTACTTGAACAGGAAACAAACCATAGAGAGAAAACTCAGAACTCCTTTATTTTGTCAAGTTTCAAAGAGCTACTACAAACCATGTTGGATTTAGAGTTCCAAATTCATCTATCTATATAGGAGAGAACAGAGAGAAACCTAAATATAAAAACTGCTACTGTAGCGAACGCTTCAACCTAGAAGAACAAAATTTGGTGAGCCAAGTGGGATATGTGTACTGATCATTACCACCAAGTATTATCAAGTTTGGGTGAAAAAATATTGGCTGGTATTTCAGAAACTCGTTATTTCTTAGAAGGTTGGCAACCCTCTAAATGAAAGTGCTTTCCACAGTCTGTGCCTAGGGCTACTAGAAGAGGAAACAAACCATAGAGACAAAACTGAGAACTCCTTTATTTTGTCAAGTTTCAAAGAGCTACTACAAACCATGTTGAATTTAGAGTTCCAAATTCATCTATCTATATAGGAGAGAACAGAGGGAAACCTAAATATAAAAACTGCTACTGTAGAAGAAAGCTTCAAACTAGAAGAACAAAATTTCGTGAGCCAAGTGGGAGTTGTGTACTGATCATTACCACCAAGTATCATCAAGATTGGGTGAAAAAATATTTGCTGGTATTTCGGAAACTCGTTATTTCTTAGAAGCTTGGCAACCCCACTCAACGAAAGTTCTTTTCCACAGTCTGTGCCCAGGGCTACTTGAACAGGAAACAAACCATAGAGACAAATCTGAGAACTCCTTTATTTTGTCAAGTTTCAAAGAGCTACTACAAACCATGTTGGATTTAGAGTTCCAAATTCATCTATCTATATAGGAGAGAACAGAGTGAAACCTAAAATTAAAAACTGCTACTGTCGACGAACGCTTCAACCGAGAAGAACAAAATTTGGTGAGCCAAGTTGGATTTGTGTACTGATCATTACCACCAAGTATTATAAAGATTGGGTGAAAAAATATTTGCTGGTATTTCGGAAACTCGTTATTTCTTAGAAGCTTGGCAACGCCTCTCAATGAAAGTGCTTTCCACAGTCTGTGCCTAGGGCTACTTTAAGAAGAAACAAACCATAGTGACAAAACTGAGAACTCCTTTATATTGTAAAGTTTAAAAGAGCTACTACAAACCATGTTGAATTTTAGAGTTCCAAATTCATCTATCTATATAGGAGAGAACAGAGGGAAACCTAAATATAAAAAATGCTACTGTAGACGAAACCTTCAACCTAGAAGAACAAAATTTGGTGAGCCAAGTGGGATTTGTGTACTGATCATTACCACCAAGTATCATCAAGTTTGGGTGAAAAAATATTTGCTGGTATTTCGGAAACTCGATATTTCTTAGAAGCTTGGCAACCCATCTCAATGAAAGTGCTTTTCCACTGTCTGTGCCAAGGGCTACTTGAAGAGGAAACAAACCATAGAGACAAAACAGGGAAGTTCTTTATTTTGTCAAGTTTCAAAGAGCTACTACAAACCATGCTGGATTTAGAGTTCCAAATTCATCTATCTATATACTAGAGAAGAGAGGGGAACGAAATATAAAAACTGCTACTGTAGACGAATGCTTCATTCTAGAAGAACAAAATTTTTTGAGCCAAGTGGGATTTGGGTACTGATCAATACCACCAAGTATCATCAAGATGGGGTGAAAAAATATTTGCTGGTATTTCGGAAACTCGTAATTTCTTAGAAGCTTGGCAAACCCTCTAATTGAAAGTGCTTTTCCACAGTCTGTGCCTAGGGCTACTTGAAGAGGAACCAAACCATAGAGACAAAACTGAGAACTCCTTTACTTTTCAAGTTTCAAAGAGCTACTACAACCCATGTTGGATTTAGAGTTCCAAATTCATCTATCTATATAGGAGAGAACAGAGGGAAACCTAAATATAAAAACTGCTACTGTCGAAGAACGCTTCAACCTAGAAAAAAAATATTTTGTGAGCCAAGTGGGACTTGTGTACTGATCATTACCACCAAGTATCATCAAGATTGGGTGAAAAAATATTTGCTGGTATTTCGGAAACTCGTTATTTCTTAGAAGTTTGGCAACCCCTCTAAATGAAAGTGCTTTCCACAGTCTGTGCCTAAGGGCTACTTGAAGAGGAAACAAACCATAGAGACAAAACTGAGAACTCCTTTATTTTGTCAAGTTTAAAAGAGCTACTACAAACCATGTTGAATTTAGAGTTCCAAATTCATCTATCTATATTGGAGAGAACAGAGGGAAAACTAAATATAAAAACTGCTACTGTAGACGAAAGCTTTAACCTAGAAGAACAAAATTTGGTGACCCACGTGGGATTTGTGTACTGATCATTACCACCAAGTATCATCAAGATTGGGTGAAAAATATTTGCTGGTATTTCCTAAACTCGTTAATTCTTAGAAGCTTGGCAACCCATCTCAATGAAAGTGCTTTTCCACAGTCTGTGCCTAGGGCTACTTGAAGAGGAAACAAACCATAGAGACACAACTGAGAACTTATTTATTTTGTAAAGTTTCAAAGAGCTACTAGAAACCATGTTGGATTTAGAGTTCCAAATTCATCTATCTATATATGAGAGAACAGAGGGATACCTAAATATACAAACTGCTACTGTTGACGAACGCTTCAACCTAGAAGAACAAAATTTTGTGAGCCAATTGGGATCTGTATACTGATCATTACCACCAAGTATCATCAAGATTGGGTGAAAAAATATTTGCTGCTATTTCGGAAACTTGAAATCCTAGAAGCCTGACAACCACTCTCAATGAAAGTGCTTTTCCACTGTCTGTGCCTAGGGCTACTTGAACAGGAAACAAACCATAGAGAGAAAACTCAGAACTCCTTTATTTTGTCAAGTTTCAAATAGCTACTACAAACCATGTTGGATTTAGAGTTCCAAATTCATCTATCTATATAGGAGAGAACAGAGAGAAACCTAAATATAAAAACTGCTACTGTAGCGAACGCTTCAACCTAGAAGAACAAAATTTGGTGAGCCAAGTGGGATTTGTGTACTGATCATTACCACCAAGTATTATCAAGTTTGGGTGAAAAAATATTGGCTGGTATTTCGGAAACTCGTTATTTCTTAGAAGCTTGGCAACCCCTCTCAATGAAAGTGCTTTTCCACAGTCTGTGCCTAGGGCTACTTGAAGAGGAAACAAACCATAGAGACAAAACTGAGAACTCCTTTATTTTCTCAAGTTTCAAAGAGCTACTACAAACCATGTTGAATTTAGGGTTCCAAATTCATCTATCTATATAGGAGAGAACAGAGGGAAACCTAAATATAGAAACTGCTACTGTAGACTAAAGCTTCAAACTCGAAGAACAAAATTTCGTGAGCCAAGTGGGATTTGTGTACTGATCATTACCACCAAGTATCATCAAGATTGGGTGAAAAAATATTTGCTGGTATTTCGAAAACTCGTAATTTCTTAGAAGTTTGGCAACCCCACTCAATGAAATTTCTTTTCCACAGTCTGTGCCTAGGGCTACTTGAAGAGGAAACAAACCATAGAGACAAATCTGAGAACTCCTTTATTTTGTCAAGTTTCAAAGAGCTACTACAAACCATGTTGGATTTAGAGTTCCAAATTCATCTATCTATATAGGAGAGAACAGAGGGAAACCTAAATATAAGAACTGCTATTGTCGAAGAACGCTTCAACCTAGAAGAAAAAAAGTTTGTGAGCCAAGTGGGACTTGTGTACTGATCATTACCACCAAGTATCATCAATATTGGGTGAAAATATATTTGCTGGTATTTCGGAAACTCGTTATTTCTTAGAAGGTTGGCAACCCCTCTAAATGAAAGTGCTTTCCACAGTCTGTTCCTAGGGCTACTAGAAGAGGAAACAAACCATAGAGACAAAACTGAGAACTCCTTTATTTTGTCAAGTTTCAAAGAGCTACTACAAACCATGTTGAATTTAGAGTTCCAAATTCATCTATCTATATAGGAGAGAACAGAGGGAAACCTAAATATAAAAACTGCTACTGTAGACGAAAGCTTCAAACTAGAAGAACAAAATTTCGTGAGCCAAGTGGGAGTTGTGTACTGATCATTACCACCAAGTATCATCAAGATTGGGTGAAAAAATATTTGCTGGTATTTCGGAAACTCGTTATTTCTTAGAAGCTTGGCAACCCCACTCAATGAAAGTTCTTTTCCACAGTCGGTGCCTAGGGCTACTTGAACAGGAAACAAACCATAGAGACAAATCTGAGAACTCCTTTATTTTGTCAAGTTTCAAAGAGCTACTACAAACCATGTTGGATTTAGAGTTCCAAATTCATCTATCTATATAGGAGAGAACAAAGTGAAACCTAAAATTAAAAACTGCTACTGTCGACGAACGCTTCAACCGAGAAGAACAAAATTCGGTGAGCCAAGTTGGATTTGTGTACTAATCATTACCACCAAGTATTATCAAGATTGGGTGAAAAAATATTTGCTGGTATTTCGGAAACTCGTTATTTCTTAGAAGCTTGGCAACGCCTCTCAATGAAAGTGCTTTCCACAGTCTGTGCCTAGGGCTACTTTAAGAAGAAACAAACCATAGTGACAAAACTGAGAACTCCTTTATATTGTCAAGTTTAAAAGAGCTACTACAAACCATGTTGAATTTAGAGTTCCAAATTCATCTATCTATATAGGAGAGAACAGAGGGAAACCTAAATATAAAAATGCTACTGTAGACGAAACCTTCAACCTAGAAGAACAAAATTTGGTGAGCCAAGTGGGATTTGTGTACTGATCATTACCACCAAGTATCATCAAGTTTGGGTGAAAAAATATTTGCTGGTATTTCGGAAACTCGATATTTCTTAGAAGCTTGGCAACCCATCTCAATGAAAGTGCTTTTCCACTGTCTGTGCCTAGGGCTACTTGAAGAGGAAACAAACCATAGAGACAAAACAGGGAAGTTCTTTATTTTGTCAAGTTTCAAAGAGCTACTGCAAACCATGCTGGATTTAGAGTTCCAAATTCATCTATCTATATACTAGAGAAGAGAGGGGAACGAAATATAAAAACTGCTACTGTAGAAGAATGCTTCATTCTAGAAGAACAAAATTTGGTGAGCCAAGTGGGATTTGGGTACTGATCAATACCACCAAGTATCATCAAGATGGGGTGAAAAAATATTTGCTGGTATTTCGGAAACTCGTAATTTCTTAGAAGCTTGGCAAACCCTCTAATTGAAAGTGCTTTTCCACAGTCTGTGCCTAGGGCTACTTGAAGAGGAACCAAACCATAGAGACAAAACTGAGAACTCCTTTACTTTTTCAAGTTTCAAAGAGCTACTACAACTCATGTTGGATTTAGAGTTCCAAATTCATCTATCTATATAGGAGAGAACAGAGGGAAACCTAAATTTAAAAACTGCTACTGTAGAAGAACGCTTCAACCTAGAAGAACAAAATTTGGTGAGAAAGTGGGATTTGTGTACTGATCATTACCACCATGTATCATCTAGATTGGGTGAAAAAATATTTGCTGGTATTTCGGAAACTCGTAATTTCTTAGAAGCTTGGCAACCCCTCTCAATGAAAGTGCTTTTCCATAGTCTGTGACTTGGGCTACTTGAAGAGGAAACAAACCATAGAGACAAAACTGAGAACTCCTTTATTTTGTCAAGTTTCAAAGGGCTACTACAAACCATGTTGGATTTAGAGTTCCAAATTCATCTATCTGTGTAGGAGAGAACAGAGGGAAACCTAAATATACAAACTGCTACTGTAGACGAACGTTTCAACCTAGAAGAACAAAATTTGGTGAGCCAAGTATGATTTTTGTACTGATCATTACCACCAAGTATCATCAAGATTGGGTTAAAAAATATTTGCTGGTATTTCGGAAACTTGTTATTTCTTATAAACTTGACAACCCATCTCAATGAAAGTGCTTTCCACCGTCTGTGACTAGGGCTACTTGAAGAGTAAACAAACCATAGAGACAAAACTGAGAACTCCTTTATTTTGTCAAGTTTCAAAGAGCTACTACAAACCATGTTGAATTTAGAGTTCCAAATTCATCTGTCTATATAGGAGAGAAAAGAGGGAAAAATGAATATAAAAACTGCTACTGTAGACGAAAGCTTCAAACTAGAAGAACAAAATTTCGTGAGCCAAGTTGGATTTGTGTACTGATCATTACCACCAAGTATCATCAAGATAGGGTGAAAAAATATTTGCTGGTATTTCGGAAACTCGTTATTTCTTTGAAGATTGGCAACCAATCTCAATGAAAGTGCTTTTCCACAGTCTGTGCCTAGGGCTACTTGAACAGGAAACAAACCATAGAGACAAATCTGAGAACTCCTTTATTTTGTCAAGTTTCAAAGAGCTACTACAAACCATGTTGGATTTAGAGTTCCAAATTCATCTATTTATATAGGAGAGAACAGAGTGAAACCTAAATATAAAAACTGCTACTGTCGACGAACGCTTCAACCTAGAAGAACAAAATTTGGTGAGCCAAGTGGGACTTCTGTACTGATCATTACCACCAAGTATTATCAAGATTGGGTGAAAAAATATTTGCTGGTATTTCGGAAACTCGTTATTTCTTAGAAGCTTAGCAACCCCTTCAATGAAAGTGCTTTCCACAGTCTGTGAATAGAGCTACTTTAAGAGGAAAGAAACCATAGAGACAAAACTGAGAACTCCTTTATTTTGTCAAGTTTAAAAGAGCTACTACAAACCATGTTGAATGTAGAGTTGCAAATTCATCTATCTATATAGGAGAGAACAGAAGGAAACCTAAATATAAAAAATGCTACTGTAGACGAAAGCTTCAACCTAGAAGAACAAAATTTGGTGAGCCAAGTGGGATTTGTGTACTGATCATTACCACCAAGTATCATCAAGTTTGGGTGAAAAAATATTTGCTGGTATTTCGGAAACTCGATATTTCTTAGAAGCTTGGCAACCCATCTCAATGAAAGTGGTTTTCCACAGTCTGTTCCTAGGGCTACTTGAAGAGGAAACAAACCAGAGAGACAAAACTGAGAACTCTTTGATTTTGTCAACTTTCAAAGAGCTACTACAAACCATGTTGGATTTAGAGTTCTAAATTCATCTATCTATATAGGAGAGAACACAGGGAAACCTAAATATAAAAACAGCTACTGTACACGAACGCTTCAACCTAGAAAAACTAAATTTGGTGAACCGAGTGGGATTTGTGTACTGATAATTAGCAACAAGTATCATCAAGATTGGGAGAAAAAATATTTGCTGGTATTTCGGAAACTCGTTATTTCTTAGAAGCTTGGCAACCCCTCTCAATGAAAGTGCTTTTCCACAGTCTGTGCCTAGGGCTACTTGAAGAGGAAACAAAACATAAAGACAAAACTGAGAACTCCTTTATTTTGTCAAGTTTCAAAGAGCTACTACAAAGCATGTTGGATTTAGAGTTCCAATGTCATCTATCTATGTAGGAGAGAACAGAGGGAAACCTAAATATAAAAACTGCTACTGTAGACGAACGCTTCAACCTAGAAGAACAAAATTTGGTGAGCTAAGTGGGACTTGTGTACCGATCATTACCACCAAGTATCATCAAGATTGGATGAAAAAATATTTGCTGGTATTTCGGAAACTCGTAATTTCTTAGAAGCTTGGCAACCCCTCTCAATGAAAGTGCATTTCCACAGTATATGCATAGGGCTACTTGAAGAGGAAACAAACCATAGAGACAAAACTGAGAACTCCTTTATTTGTCAAGTTTCAAAGAGCTACTACAAACCATGTTGGATTTAGAGTTCCAAATTCATCTATCTATATAGGAGAGAACAAAGAGAAACCTAAATATACAAACTGCTACTGTAGACGAACGTTTCAACCTTGAAGAAGAAAATTTGGTGAGCCAAGTGGGATTTGTGTACTGATCATTACCACCAAGTATCATCAAGATTGGGTGAAAATATATTTGCTGGTATTTCGGACACTCGTAACTTCTTAGAAGCTTGGCAACCCCTCTCAATGAAAGTGCTCTTCCACAGTATGTGCCTAGGGCTACTTGAAGAGGAAACAAACCATAGAGACAAAACTGAGAACTTATTTATTTTGTCAAGTTTCAAAGTGCTACTACAAACCATGTTGGATTTAGAGTTCCAAATTTATCTATCTATATAGGAGAGAACAGAGGGAAACCTAAATATAAAAACTGCTACTGTAGAAGAACGCTTCAACGTAGAAGAACAAAATTTGGTGAGCCAAGTGGGATTTGCGTACTGATCATTACCACAATGTATCATCAAGATTGGGTGAAAAAATATTTGCTGGTATTTCGGAAACTCGTTATTTCTGAGAAGCTTGGCAACCCATCTCAATGAAAGTGCTTTTCCACAGTTTGTGCCTAGGGATACTTGAAGTGGAGAGAAACCATAAAGAAAAATCTGAGAACTCCTTTATTTTGTCAAGTTTCAAAGAGCTACTACAAACCATGTTGGATTTAGAGTTCCAAATTCATTTATCTATATATGAGAGAACAGAGGGAAACCTAAATATAAAAACTGCTACTGTAGACGAACTCTTCAACTTAGAAGAACAAAATTTGGTAAGCCAAGTGGGATTTGTGTACTGATCATTACCACCAAGTATCATCAAGATTGGGTGAAAAAATATTTGCTTGTATTTCGGAAACTCGTTATTTCTTAGAAGCTTGGCAACCCCTCTCAATGAAATTGCTTTTCCACAGTCTGTGCCTAGGGCTACTTGAAGAGGAAACAAACCATAGAGACAAATGTGAGAACTCCTTTATTTTGTCAAGTTTCAAAGAGCTACTACAAACCCTGTTGGATTTAGAGTTCCAAATTCATCTATCAATATAATAGAGAACAGAGGGAAACCTAAATATAAAAACTGCTACTGTAGAGGAATGCTTCATCCTAGAAGAACAAAATTTGGTGAGCCAAGTGGGATTTTTGTACTGATCATTACCAAAAAGTATCATCAAGTTTGGGTGAAAAAATATTTGCTGGTATTTCGGAAACTCGATATTTCTTAGAAACTTGGCAACCCATCTCAATGAAAGTGCTTTTCCACAGTCTGTTCCTAGGGCTACTTGAAAAGGAAACAAACCACAGAGACAAAACAGAGAAGTTCTTTATTTTGTCAAGTTTCAAAGAGCTACTACAAACCATGCAGGATTTAGAGTTCCAAATTCATCTATCTATATAGGAGAGAAGAGAGGGGAACCTAAATACAAAAACTGCTACTGTAGACGAATGCTTCATCCTAGAAGAACAAAATTTGGTGAGCCAAGTGGGATTTGCCTACTGATCATTACCACCAAGTATCATCAAGATTGGGTGAAAAAATATTTGCTCTTATTTCGGAAACTCGTAATTTCTTAGAAGCTTGGCAAACCCTCTCAGTGAAAGTGCTTTTCCACAGTCTGTGCCTAGGGCTACTTGTAGAGGAAACAAAACATAAAGACAAAACTGAGAACTCCTTTATTTTGTCAAGTTTCAAAGAGCTACTACAAACCATACTGGATTTAGAGTCCCAAATTCATCTATCTATATAGGAGAGAACAGAGGGGAACGGAATATAAAAACTGCTACTGTAGACGAATGCTTCATCCTAGAAGAACAAAATTTGGTGAGGCAAGTGGGATTTGGGTACTGATCATTACCATCAAGTATCATCAAGATTGGGTGAAAAAATATTTGCTGGTATTTCGGAAACTCGTAATTTCTTAGAAGCTTGGCAAACCCTCTAAGTGAAAGTGCTTTTCCACAGTCTGTGCCTAGGGCTACTTGAAGAGGAAACACACCATAGAGACAAAACTGAGAACTCCTTTATTTTGTCAAGTTTCAAAGAGCTACTACAAACCATGTTGGATTTAGAGTTCCAAATTCATCTATCTATATAGGAGAGAACAGAGGGAAACCTAAATATAAAAACTGCTACTGTAGACGAACGCTTCAACCTAGAAGAATAAAATTTGGTGAGCTAAGTGGGATTTGTGTACCGATCATTACCACCAAGTACCATCAAGATTGGATGAAAAAAATATTTGCTGGTATTTCGGAAACTCGTAATTTCTTAGAAGCTTGGCAACCCCTCTCAATGAAAGTGCATTTCCACAGTCTATGCCTAGGGCTACTTGAAGAGGAAACAAACCATAGAGACAAAACTGAGAACTCCTTTATTTGTCAAGTTTCAAAGAGCTACTACAAACCATGTTGGATTTAGAGTTCAAAATTCATCTATCTATATAGGAGAGAACAAAGAGAAACCTAAATATACAAACTGCTACTGTAGACGAACGTTTCAACCTTGAAGAAGAAAATTTGGTGAGCCAAATGGGATTTGTGTACTGATCATTACCACCAAGTATCATCAAGATTGGGTGAAAAAATATTTGCTGGTATTTCGGACACTCGTAATTTCTTAGAAGCTTGGCAACCCCTCTCAATGAAAGTGCTCTTAGACAGTATGTGCCTAGGGATACTTGAAGAGGAAACAAACCATAGAGACAAATCTGAGAACTCCTTTATTTTGTCAAGTTTCAAAGAGCTACTACAAACCATGTTGGATTTAGAGTTCCAAATTCATCTATCTAAATAGGAGAGAACAGAGTGAAACCTAAAATTAAAAACTGCTACTGTGGACGAACGCTTCAACCCAGAAGAACTAAATTTGGTGAGCCAAGTTGGACTTGTGTACTGATCACTACCACCAAGTATTATCAAGATTGGGTGAAAAAATATTTGCTGGTATTTCGGAAACTCGTTATTTCTTAGAAGCTTGGCAACGCCACTCAATGAAAGTGCTTTCCACAGTCTGTGCCTAGGGCTACTTTAAGAGGAAACAAACCATAGAGACAAAACTGAGAACTCCTTTATATTGTCAAGTTTAAAAGAGCTACTACAAACCATGTTGAATTTAGAGTTCCAAATTCATCTATCTATATAGGAGAGAACAGAGGGAAACCTAAATATAAAAAATGCTACTGTAGACGAAAGCTTCAACCTAGAAGAACAAAATTTGGTGAGCCAAGTGGGATTTGTGTACTGATCATTACCACAAAGTATCATCAAGTTTGGGTGAAAAAATATTTGCTGGTATTTCGGAAACTCGATATTTCTTAGAAGCTTGGCAACCCATCTCAATGAAAGTTCTTTTCCACTGTCTGTTCCTAGGGCTACTTGAAGAGGCAACAAACCATAGAGACAAAACAGGGAAGTTCTTTATTTTGTCAAGTTTCAAAGAGCTACTACAAACCGTGCTGGATATAGAGTTCCAAATTCATCTATCTATATAGGAGAGAAGAGAGGGGAACGAAATATAAAAACTGCTACTGTAGACGAATGCTTCATTCTAGAATAACAAAATTTGGTGAGCCAAGTGGGATTTGGATACTGATCATTACCACCAAGTACCATCAAGATTGGGTGAAAAAATATTTGCTGGTATTTCAGAAACTCGTAATTTCTTAAAAGCTTGGCAAACCCTCTCAGTGAAAGTGCTTTTCCACTGTCTGTGCCTAGGGCTACTTGAAGAGGAAACACACCATAGAGACAAAACTGAGAAGTCCTTTATTTTGTCAAGTTTCAAAGAGCTACTACAAACCATGTTGGATTTAGAGTTCCAAATTCATATATCTATATAGGAGAGAACAGAGGGAAACCTAAATATAAAAACTGCTACTGTAGACGAACTATTCAACGTAGAAGAACAAACTTTGGTAAGCCAAGTGGGATTTGTGTACTGATCATTACCACCAAGTATCATCAAGATTGGGTGAAAAAATATTTGCTTGTATTTCGGAAACTCGTTATTTCTTAGAATCTTGGCAACCCCTCTCAATGAAAGTGCTTATCCACAGTCTGTGCCTAGGGCTACTTGAAGAGGAAACAAACCATAGAGACAAATGTGAGAACTCCTTTATTTTGTCAAGTTTCAAAGAGCTACTACAAACCCTGTTGGATTTAGAGTTCCAAATTCATCTATCAATATAATAGAGAACAGAGGGAAACCTAAATATAAAAACTGCTACTGTAGAGGAATGCTTCATCCTAGAAGAACAAAATTTGGTGAGCCAAGTGGGATTTTTGTACTGATCATTACCACCAAGTATCATCAAGTTTGGGTGAAAAAATATTTGCTGGTATTTTGGAAACTCGATATTTCTTAGAAACTTGGCAACCCATCTCAATGAAAGTGCTTTTCCACAGTCTGTTCCTAGGGCTACTTGAAAAGGAAACAAACCATAGAGACAAAACAGAGAAGTTCTTTATTTTGTCAAGTTTCAAAGAGCTACTACAAACCATGCAGGATTTAGAGTTCCAAATTCATCTATCTATATAGGAGAGAAGAGAGGGGAACCTAAATGCAAAAACTGCTACTGTAGACGAATGCTTCATCCTAGAAGAACAAAATTTGGAGAGCCAAGTGGGATTTGCCTACTGATCATTACCACCAAGTATCATCAAGATTTTGTGAAAAAATATTTGCTGGTATTTCAGAAACTCGTAATTTCTTAGAAGCTTGGCAAACCCTCTCAGTGAAAGTGCTTTTCCACAGTCTGTGCCTAGGGCTACTTGAAGAGGAAACAAAACATAAAGACAAAACTGAGAACTCCTTTATTTTGTCAATTTTCAAAGAGCTACTACAAACCATACTGGATTTAGAGTTCCAAATTCATCTATCTATATAGGAGAGAACAGAGGGGAACGGAATATAAAAACTGCTACTGTAGATGAATGCTTCATCCTAGAAGAACAAAATTTGGTGAGGCAAGTGGGATTTGAGTCCTGATCATTACCACCAAGTATCATCATTGGGTGAAAAAATATTTGCTGGTATTTCCTAAACTCGTAATTTCTTAGAAGCTTGGCAAACCCTCTAAGTGAAAGTGCTTTTCCACAGTCTGTGCCTAGGGCTACTTGAAGAGGAAACACACCATAGAGACCAAACTGAGAACTCCTTTATTTTGTCAAGTTTCAAAGAGCTACTACAAACCATGTTGGATTTAGAGTTCCAAATTCATCTATCTATATAGGAGAGAACAGAGGGAAACCTAAATGCAAAAACTGCTACTGTAGACGAATGCTTCATCCTAGAAGAACAAAATTTGGAGAGCCAAGTGGGATTTGCCTACTGATCATTACCACCAAGTATCATCAAGATTTTGTGAAAAAATATTTGCTGGTATTTCAGAACCTCGTAATTTCTTAGAAGCTTGGCAAAACCTCTCAGTGAAAGTGCTTTTCCACAGTCTGTGCCTAGGGCTACTTGAAGAGGAAACAAAACATAAAGACAAAACTGAGAACTCCTTTATTTTGTCAATTTTCAAAGAGCTACTACAAACCATACTGGATTTAGTGTTCCAAATTCATCTATCTATATAGGAGAGAACAGAGGGGAACGGAATATAAAAACTGCTACTGTAGATGAATGCTTCATCCTAGAAGAACAAAATTTGGTGAGGCAAGTGGGATTTGAGTCCTGATCATTACCACCAAGTATCATCATTGGGTGAAAAAATATTTGCTGGTATTTCCTAAACTCGTAATTTCTTAGAAGCTTGGCAAACCCTCTAAGTGAAAGTGCTTTTCCACAGTCTGTGCCTAGGGCTACTTGAAGAGGAAACACACCATAGAGACCAAACTGAGATCTCCTTTATTTTGTCAAGTTTCAAAGAGCTACTACAAACCATGTTGGATTTAGAGTTCCAAATTCATCTATCTATATAGGAGAGAACAGAGGGAAACCTAAATATAAAAACTGCTACTGTAGAAGAACGCTTCAACCTAGAAGAACAAAATTTCGTGAGACAAGTGGGATTTGTGTACTGATCATTACCACCAAGTATCATCAAGTTTGGGTAAAAAAAAATTGCTTGTATTTCGGAAACTCGTTATTTCTTAGAAGCTTGGCAACCCATCTCAATGAAAGTGCTTTTCCACAGTCTGTGCCTAGGGCTACTTGAAGAGGATACACACCATAGAGACAAATCTGAGAATTCCTTTATTTTCTCAAGTTTCAAAGAGATACTACAAACCATGTTGGATTTAGAGTTCCAAATTCATCTATCTTTGTGGGAGAGAACAGAGGGAAACCTAAATATAAAAACTGCTACTGTAGACGAACGCTTCAAACTAGAAGATCAAAATTTGGTGAGCCAAGTGGGATTTGTGTACTGATCATTACCACCAAGAATCATCAAATTTGGGTGAAAAAATATTTGCTGTTATTTCGAAACTCGTTATTTCTTAGAAGCTTGGCAACCCCTCTCAATGAAAGTGCTTTTCCACAGTCTGTGCCTAGGGCTACTTGAAGAGGAAACAAACCATAGAGACAAAACTGAGAACTCCTTTATTTTGTCAAGTTTCAAAGAGCTACTACAAACCATGTTGGATTTAGAGTTCCAAATTTATCTTTCTATATAGGAGAGAACAGAGGGAAACCTAAATATAAAAACTGCTACTGTAGACGAACGCTTTAACTTAGAAGAACAAAATTTGCTGAGCCAAGTGGTATTTGTGTACTGATCATTACCACCAAGTATCATCAAGTTTGGGTGAAAAAATATATGCTGGTATTTCGGAAACTCGATATTTCTTAGAAGCTTGGCAACCCATCTCAATGAAAGTGCTTTTCCACAGTCTGTTCCTAGGGCTACTTGAAAAGGAAACAAACCATAGAGACAAAACAGAGAAGTTCTTTATTTTGTCAAGTTTCAAAGAGCTACTACAAACCATGCTGGATTTCGAGTTCCAAATTCATCTATCTATATAGGAGACAACAGAGGGAAACCTTAACATAAAAACTGCTACTGTAGAAGAATGCTTCATCCTAGAAGAACAAAATTTGTTGAGCCAAGTGGGACTTGGGTACTGATCATTACCACCAAGTATCATCAAGATTGGGTGAAAAAATATTTGCTGGTATTTCCGAAACTCGTAATTTCTTAGAAGCTTGGCAACCCCTCTCAATGAAAGTGCTTTTCCACAGTCTGTGCCTAGAGCTACTTTAAGAGGAAACAAACCATAGAGACAAAACTGAGAACTCCTTTATTTTGTCAAGTTTAAAAGAGCTACTACAAACCATGTTGAATTTAGAGTTGCAAATTCATCTTTCTATATAGGAGAGAACAGAGGGAAACCTAAATATAAAAACTGCTACTGTAGACGAACTCTTCAACCTAGAAGAACAAAATTTGGTGAGTCAAGTGGGATTTGTGTACTGATCATTAGCTCCAAGTATCATCAAGATTGGGTGAAAAAATATTTGCTGGTATTTCGGAAACTAGTAATTTCTTAGAAGCTTGGCAACCCATCTCAATGAAAGTGCTTTTCCACAGTCTGTTCCTAGGGCTACTTGAAAAGGAAACAAACCATAGAGACAAAACAGAGAAGTTCTTTATTTTGTGAAGTTTCAAAGAGCTACTACAAACCATGCTGGATTTCGAGTTCCAAATTCATCTATCTATATAGGAGAGAACAGAGGGAAACCTAAACATAAAAACTGCTACTGTAGAAGAATGCTTCATCCTAGAAGAACAAAATTTGTTGAGCCAAGTGGGACTTGGGTACTGATCATTACCACCAAGTATCATCAAGATTGGGTGAAAAAATATTTGCTGGTATTTCCGAAACTCGTAATTTCTTAGAAGCTTGGCAAACCCTCTCAGTGAAAGTTCTTTTCCACAGTCTGTGCCTTGAGCTAATTGAAGAGGAACCAAACCATAGAGACAAAACTGAGAACTCCTTTATTTTGTCAAGTTTCAAAGAGCTACTACAAACCATGTTGGATTTAGAGTTCCAAATTCATCTATCTATATAGCAGAGAACAGAGTGAAACCTAAACATAAAAACTGCTACTGAAAAAGTACGCTTCAACCGAGAAGAACAAAATTTGGTGAGCCAAGTGGGATTTGTGTACTGATCATTACCACCAAGTATCATCAAGATTGGGTGAAAAAATATTTGCTGGTATTCGGAAACTCGTTATTTCTTAGAAGCTTGGCAACCCATCTCAATGAAAGTGCTTTTCCACAGTCTGTGCCTAGGGCTACTTGAAAAGGAAACAAACCATAGAGACAAAACTGAGAACTCCTTTATTTGTCAAGTTTCAAAGAGCTACTACAAACCATGTTGGATTTAGAGTTCCAAATTCATCTATCTATATAGGAGAGAACAGAGGAAAACCTAAATATAAAAACTGCTACTGTACACGAATGCTTCATCCTAGAAGAACAAAATTTGGTGAGCCAAGTGGGATTTGTGTGCTGATCATTACTACCAAGTATCATCAAGTTTGGGTGAAAAAATATTTGCTGGTATTTCGGAAACTCGATATTTCTTAGAAGCTTGGCAACCCATCTCAATGAAAGTGCTTTTCCACAGTCTGTTCCTAGGGCTACTTGAAGAGGAAACAAAGCAGAGAGACAAAACTGAGAACTCCTTGATTTTGTCAACTTTCAAAGAGCTACTGCAAACCATGTTGGATTTAGAGTTCCAAATTCATCTATCTATATAGGAGAGAACAGAGGGGAACCTAAATACAAAAACTGCTACTGTAGAGGAATGCTTCATCCTAGAAGAACAAAATTTGGTGAACCAAGTGGGATTTACCTACTGATCATTACCACCAAGTATCATCAAGATTGGGTGAAAAAATATTTGCTGGTATTTCGGAAACTCGTAATTTCTTAGAAGCTTGGCAAACCCTCTCAGTGAAAGTGCTTTTCCACAGTCTGTGCCTAGGGCTACTTGAAGAGGAAACAAAACATAAAGACAAAACTGAGAACTCCTTTATTTTGTCAAGTTTCAAAGAGCTACTACAAACCATACTGTATTTAGAGTTCCAAATTCATCTATCTATATAGGAGAGAACAGAGGGGAACGAAATATAAAAACTGCTACTGTAGACGAATGCTTCATCCTAGAAGAACAAAATTTGGTGAGGCAAGTGGGATTTGGGTACTGATCATTACCACCAAGTATCATCAAGATTGGGTGAAAAAATATTTGCTGGTATTTCGGAAACTTGTAATTTCTTAGAAGCTTGGCAAACCCTCTAAGTGAAAGTGCTTTTCCACAGTCTGTGCCTAGGGCTACTTGAAGAGGAAACACACCATAAAGACAAAACTGAGAACTCCTTTATTTTGTCAAGTTTCAAAGAGCTACTACAAACCATGTTGGATTTAGAGTTCCACATTCATCTATCTATATAGGAGAGAACAGAGGGAAACCTAAATATAAAAACTGCTACTGTAGAAGAACGCTTCAACCTAGAAGAACAAAATTTCGTGAGACAAGTGGGATTTGTGTACTGATCCTTACCACCAAGTATCATCAAGTTTGGGTAAAAAAAAAAAATGCTTGTATTTCGGAAACTCGTTATTTCTTAGAAGCTTGGCAATCCATTTCAATGAAAGTGCTTTTCCACAGTCTGTGCCTAGGGCTACTTGAAGAGGAAACAAACCAGAGAGAAAAATCTGAGAACTCCTTTATTTTGTCAAGTTTCAAAGAGCTACTACAAACCATGTTGGATTTAGAGTTCCAAATTCATCTATCTATATAGGAGAGAACAGAGAGAAACCTAAATATAAAAACTGCTACTGTAGACGAACGCTTCAACCTAGAAGAACAAAATTTGGTGAGCCAAGTGGAATTTGTGTACTGATCATTACCACCAAGTATCATCAAGATTGGGTGAAAAAATATTTGCTGGTATTTCGGAAACTCGTAATTTCTTAGAAGTTTGGATAACCCTCTCAATGAAAGTGCTTTTCAACCGTCTGTGCCTAGGGCTACTTGAAGAGGAAACAAACCATAGAGAAAAATCTGAGAACTCCTTTATTTTGTCAAGCTTCAAAGAGCTACTACAAACCATGTTGGATTTAGAGTTCCAAATTCATCTATCTATATATGAGAGAACAGAGGGAAACCTAAATATAAATACTGCTACTGTATACGAACGCTTCAACCTAGAAGATCTAAATTTTTTGAGGTAAGTGGGATTTGTGTACTGATCATTAGCAACAAGTATCATCAAGATTGGGTAAAAAAATATTTGCTGGTATTTCGGAAACTCGTTCTTTATTAGAAGCTTGACAACCCCTCTCAATGAAAGTGCTTTTCCACTGTTTGTGCCTAGGGCTACTTGAAGAGGAAACAAACCATAGAGACAAAACTGAGAACTCCTTTATTTTGTCAATTTCAAAGAGCTACTACAACCCATGTTGGATTTAGAGTTCCAAATACTTCTATCTATATATGAGAAAACAGAGTGAAACCTAAATATAAAAACTGCTACTGTCGACGAACGCTTCAACCTAGAAGAACAAAATTTGGTGAGCCAAGTGGGATTTGTGTACTGAACATTACCACCAAGTATTATGAAGATTGGGTGAAAAAATATTTGCTGGTATTTCGGAAACTCGTTCTTTCGTAGAAGCTTGGCAACCAATCTCAATGAAAGTGCTTTCCACAGTCTGTGCCTAGGGCTAATAGAAAAGGAAGCAATCCATAGAGACAAAACTGAGAACTCCTTTATTTTGTCAAGTTTCAAAGAGCTACTACAAACCATGTTGAACGTAGAGTTCCAAATTCATCTATCTATATAGGAGAGAACAGAGGGAAACCTAAATATAAAAACTGCTACTGTAGACGAAAGCTTCAAACTAGAAGAACAAAATTTCGTGAGCCAAGTGGGATTTGTGTACTGATCATTACAACAAGGTATCATCAAATTTGGGTGAAAAAATATTGGCTGGTATTTCCTTAACTCGTTATTTCTTAGAAGCTTGGCAACCCATCTCAATGAAAGTGCTTTTCCACAGTCTGTGCCTAGGGCTACTTGAAGAGGATACAACCATAGAGACAAAACTGAGAACTCCTATATTTTGTCAAGTTTCAAAGAGCTACTACAAACCATGTTGGATTTAGAGTTCCAAATTCATCTATCTATATATGAGAGAACAGAGGGAAACCTAAATATGAAAACTGCTACTGTATACGAACGCTTCAACCTAGAAGAACAAAATTTGGTGAGCCAAGTGGGATTTGTGTACTGATCATTACCACCAAGTATCATCAAGATTGGGTGAAAAAATATTTGATGGTATTTTGGAAACTCGTTATTTCTTAGAAGCTTGGCAACCCCTCTCAATGAAAGTGCTTTTCCACAGTCTGTGCCTAGTTCTACTTGAAGAGGAAACAAACCATACAGACAAATCTGAGAACTCCTTTATTTTGTCAAGTTTCAAATAGCTACTACAAACCATGTTGGATTTAGAGTTCCAAATTCATCTATCTATATAGGAGAGAACAGAGGGAAACCTAAATATAAAAATTTCTACTGAAGACGAATGCTTCATACTAGAAGAACAAAATTTGGTGAGCCAAGTGGGATTTTTGTACTGAAAATTACCACTAAGTATCATCAAGTTTAATTGAAAAAATATTTGCTGGTATTTCGGAAACTAGATATTTCTTAGAAGCTTGGCAACCCATCTCAATGAAAGTGATTTCCACAGTCTGTGCCTAGGTCTACTTTAAGAGGAAACAAACCATAGAGACAAAACTGAGAACTCCTTTATTTTGTCAAGTTTCAAAGAGCTACTACAAACCATGTTGGATTTAGAGTTCCAAATTCATCTATCTATATATGAGAGAACAGAGTGAAACCTAAATATAAAAAATGCTACTGTAGACGAAAGCTTCATCCTAGATGAACAAAATTTGGTGAGCCAAGTGGGATTTGTGTACTGATCATTACCACCAAGTATTATCAAGATTGGGTGAAAAAATATTTGCTGGTATTTCGGAAACTCGTTATTTCGTAGAAGCTTTGCAACCCCTCTCAATGAAAGTGCTTTTCCACAGTCTGTGCCTAGGGCTACTTGAAGAGGAAACAAGCCATAGAGACAAATCTGAGAACTCCTTTATTTTGTCAAGTTTCAAAGAGCTACTACAAACCATGTTGGATTTAGAGTTCCAAATTCATCTATCTATATAGGAGAGAACAGAGAGAAACCTAAATATAAAAACTGCTACTGTAGACGAACGCTTCAACCTAGAAGAACAAAATTTGGTGAGCCAAGTGGGATTTGTGTACTGATCATTACCACCAAGTATCAACTAGATTGTGTGAAAAAATATTTGCTGGTATTTCGGAAACTCGTTATTTCTTAGAAGATTGGCAACCCATCTCAATGAAAGTGATTTCCACAGTCTGTGCCTAGGGCTACTTTAAGAGGAAACAAACCATAGAGACAAAACTGAGAACTCCTTTATTTTGTCAAGTTTCAAAGAGCTACTACAAACCATGTTGGATTTAGAGTTCCAAATTCGTCTATCTATATAGGAGAGAACAGAGGGAAACCTAAATATAAAAACTGCTACTGTAGACGAAAGCTTCAAACTAGAAGTACAAAATTTGGTGAGCCAAGTGGGATTTGTGTACTGATCGTTACCACCAAGAATCATCAAATTTGGGTGAAAAAATATTTGCTGCTATTTCGGAAACTCGTTATTTCTTAGAAGCTTGGAAACCCCTCTCAATGAAAGTGCTTTTCCACAGTCTGTGCCTAGGGCTACTTGAAGAGGAAACAAACCATAGAGACAAAACTGAGAACTCCTTTATTTTGTCAAGTTTCAAAGAGCTACTACAAACCATGTTAGATTTAGAGTTCCAAATTCATCTTTCTATATAGGAGAGAACAGAGGGAAACCTAAATATAAAAACTGCTACTGTAGACGAACGCTTTAACTTAGAAGAACAAAATTTGGTGAGCCAAGTGGGATTTGTGTACTGATCAATAGCAACAAGTATCATCAAGATTGGGTGAAAAAATATATGCTGGTATTTCGGAAACTCGTAATTTCGTAGAAGCTTGGCAACACCTCTCAATGAAAGTGCTTTTCCACAGTCTGTGCCTAGGGCTACTTGAAGAGGAAACAAACCATAGAGACAAAACTGAGAACTCCTTTATTTTGTCAAGTTTCAAAGAGCTACTACAAACCATGTTGGATTTAGAGTTCCAAATTCATCTATCTATATGGGAGAGAACAGAGGGAAACCTAAATATAAAAACTGCTACTGTAGACGAACGCTTCAACCTAGAAGAACAAAATTTGGTGAGCCAAGTGTGATTTGTGTACTGATCATTATCTCCAAGTATCATCAAGATTGGGTGAAAAAATATTTGCTGGTATTTCGGAAACTCGTAATTTCTTAGAAGCTTGGCAACCCCTCTCAATGAAAGTGCTTTCCACAGTCTGTGCCTAGGGCTACATGAAGAGGAAACAAACCATAGAGACAAAACTGAGAACTCCTTTATTTTGTCAAGTTTCAAAGAGCTACTACAAACCATGTTGGATTTAGAGTTCCAAATTCATCTATCTATATAGGAGAGAACCGAGGAAAACTTAAATATAAAAACTGCTCCTGTAGACGAACGCTTCAACCTAGAAGAACAAAATTTGGTAAGCCAAGTGGGATTTGTGTACTGATCATTACTACCAAGTATCATCAAGATTGGGTGAAATAATATTTGCTGGTATTTCGGAAACTCGTTATTTCTTGGAAGCTTGGCAACCCATCTCAATGAAAGTGATTTCCACAGTCTGTGCCTAGGTCTACTTTAAGAGGAAACAAACCATAGAGACAAAACTGAGAACTCCTTTATTTTGCCAAGTTTCAAAGAGCTACTACAAACCATGTTGGATTTAGAGTTCCAAGTTCATCTATCTATGTGGGAGAGAACAGAGGGAAACCTAAATATAAAAACTGCTACTGTAGACGAACGCTTCAAACTAGAAGAACAAAATTTCGTGAGCCAAGTGGGATTTGTGTACTGATCATTACCACCAAGAATCACCAAATTTGGGTGAAAAAATATTTGCTGTTATTTCGAAACTCGTTATTTCTTAGAAGTTTGGCAACCCCTCTCAATGAAAGTGCTTTTCCACAGTCTGTGCCTAGGGCTACTTGAAGAGGAAACAAACCATAGAGACAAAACTGAGAACTCCTTTATTTTGTCAAGTTTCAAAGAGCTACTACAAACCATGTTGGATTTAGAGTTCCAAATTCATCTTTCTATATAGGAGAGAACAGAGGGAAACCTAAATATAAAAACTGCTACTGTAGACAAACGCTTCAACCTAGAAGAACAAAATTTGGTGAGCCAAGTGGGATTTGTGTACTGATCATTACCACCAAGTATCATCAAGATTGGGTGAAAAATATATTCGCTGGTATTTCAGAAACTCGTTATTTCTTAGAAGCTTGGCAACCCCTCTCAATGAAAGTGCTTTTCCAAAGTCTGTGCCTAGGGCTACTTGAAGAGGAAACAAACCATAGAGACAAATCTGAGAACTCCTTTATTTTGTCAAGTTTCAAAGAGCTACTACAAACCATGTTGGATTTAGAGTTCCAAATTCATCTATCTATATAGGAGAGAACAGAGGGAAACCTAAATATAAAAACTTCTACTGTACACGAACGCTTCAACCTAGAAGAACTAAATTTGGTGAGCCAAGTGGGATTTGTGTACTGATCTTTACCACCAAGTATCAACAAGATTGTGTGAAAAAATATTTGCTGGTATTTCGGAAACTCGTTATTTCTTAAAAGCTTGGCAACCCATCTCAATGAAAGTACTTTCCACAGTCTGTGCCTAGGGCTACTTGAAGAGGAAACAATCCATAGAGACAAAACTGAGAACTCCTTTATTTTGTCAAGTTTCAAAGAGCTACTACAAACCATGTTGGATTTAGAGTTCCAAATTCATCTATCTGTATAGGAGAGAACAGAGGGAAACCTAAATATAAAAACTGCTACTGTAGACGAACGCTTCAAACTAGAAAAACAAAATTTGGTGAGCCAAGTGGGATTTGTGTACTGATCATTTCCACCAAGTATCATCAAGGTTTGGTGTAAAAATATTTGCTGGTATTTCGGAAACTAGTTATTTTAGAGAAGCTTCTCAACCCCTCTCAATGAAAGTGATTTTCCACAGTCTGTGGCTAGGGCTATTTGAAGAGGAAACAAACCATAGAGACAAATCTGAGAACTCCTTCATTTTGTCAAGTTTCAAAGAGCTACTACAAACCATGTTGGATTTAGAGTTCCAAATTCATCTATCTATATAGGAGAGAACAGAGGGAAACCTAAATATAAAAACTGCTACTGTACACGAACGCTTCAACCTAGAAGAACTAAATTTGGTGAGCCAAGTGGGATTTGTGTACTGATCATTACCACCAAGTATCAACAAGATTGTGTGAAAAAATATTTGCTGGTATTTCGGAAACGCGTTGTTTCTTAGAAGCTTGGCAACCCATCTCAATGAAAGTGCTTTCCACAGTCTGTGCCTAGGGCTACTTGAAGAGGAAAAATTCCATAGAGAGAAACCTGAGAACTGCTTTGTTTTGTCAACTTTCAAAGAGCTACTACAAACCATGTTGGATTTAGAGTTCCAAATTCATCTATCTATATAGGAGAGAACAGAGAGAAACCTAAATATAAAAACTGCTACTGTAGACGAACGCTTCAACCTAGAAGAACAAAATTTGGAGAGCCAAGTGGGATTTGTGTACTGATCATTACCACCAAGTATCAACAAGATTGTGTGAAAAAATATTTGCTGGTATTTCGGAAACTCGTTATTTCTTAGAAGCTTGGCAAACCATCTCAATGAAAGTGCTTTTCCACAGTCTGTGCCTAGGGCTACTTGAAGAGGAAACAAACCATAGAGAAAAAACTGAGAACTCCTTTATTTTGTCAAGTTTCAAAGAGCTACTACAAACCATGTTGGATTTAGAGTTCCCAATTCATCTATCTATATATGAGAGAACAGAGTGAAACCTAAATATAAAAACTGCTACTGTAGACGAACGCTTCAACCTAGAAGAACAAAATTTGGTGAGCCAAGTGGGATTTGTGTACTGATCATTACCACCAAGTATCATCAAGATTGGGTGAAAAATATTTGCTGGTATTTCGGAAACTCGTTATTACTTAGAAGCTTGGGAACCCCTCTCAATGAAAGTGCTTTTCCACAGTCTGTGCCTGGGGCTACTTGAAGAGGAAACAAACCATAGCGACAAAACTGAGAACTCCTTTATTTTGTCAAGTTTCAAAGAGCTACTACAAACCATGTTGGATTTAGAGTTCCAAATTCATCTTTCTATATAGGAGAGAACAGAGAGAAACCTAAATATAAAAACTGCTACTGTAGACGAACGCTTCAACCTAGAAGAACAAAATTTGGTGAGCCAAGTGGGATTTGTGTACTGATCTTTAGCAACAAGTATCATCAAGATTGGGTGAAAAAATAATTGCTGCTATTTCGGAAACTCGAAATTTCTTAGAAGTTTGGCAACCCCTCTCAATGAAAGTGCTTTACCACAGTCTGTGCCTAGGGCTACTTGAAGAGGAAACAAACCATAGAGACAAAACTGAGAACTCCTTTATTTTGTCAAGTTTCAAAGAGCTACTACAAACCATGTTAGATTTAGAGTTCCAAATTCATCTATTTATATGGGAGAGAACAGAGGGAAACCTAAATATAAAAACTGCTACTGTAGACGAACGCTTCAACCTAGAAGAACAAAATTTGGGGAGTCAAGTGGGATTTGTGTACTGATCATTACCACCAAGTATCATCAAGATTGTGTGAAAAAATATTTGCTGGTATTTCGGAAACTCGTTATTTCTTAGAAGCTTGGCAACCCATCTCAATGAAAGTGCTTTCCACAGTCTGTGCCTAGGGCTACTTGAAGAGGAAACAATCCATAGAGAGAAAACTGAGAACTGCTTTATTTTGTCAAGTTTCAAAGAGCTACTACAAACCATGTTGGTTTTAGAGTTCCAAATTCATCTATCTATATAGGAGAGAACAGAGAGAAACCTAAATATAAAACTGCTACTGTAGACGAACGCTTCAACCTAGAAGATCAAAATTTGGTGAGCCAAGTGGGATTTGTGTACTGATCATAACCACCAAGTATCATCAAGATTGGGTGAAAAAATATTTGCTGGTATTTCGGAAACTCGTTATTTCTTAGAAGCTTGGCAACCCCTCTCAATTAAAGTGCTTTTCCACAGTCTGTGCCTAGGGTTACTTGAAGAGGAAACAAACCATAGAGACAAATCTGAGACCTCCTTTACTTTGTCAAGTTTCAAAGAGCTACTACAAACCATGTTGGATTTAGAGTTCCAAATTCATCTATCTATATAGGAGAGAACAGAAAGAAACCTAAATATAAAAACTGCTACTGTAGACGAACGCTTCAACCTAGAAGAACAAAATTTGGTGAGCCAAGTGGGATTTGTGTACTGATCATTACCACCAAGTATCAACAAGATTGTGTGAAAAAATATTTGCTGGTATTTCGGAAACTCGTTATTTCTTAGAAGCTTGGCAACCCATCTCAATGAAAGTGCTTTTCCACAGTCTGTGCCTAGGGCTACTTGAAGACGAAACAAACCATAGAGAAAAAACTGAGAACTCCTTTATTTTTTCAAGTTTCAAAGAGCTACTACAAACCATGTTGGATTTAGAGTTCCAAATTCATCTATCTATATATGAGAGAACAGAGTGAAACCTAAATATAAAAACTGCTACTGTAGACGAATGCTTCAACCTGGAAGAACAAAATTTGGTGAGCCAAGTGGGATTTGTGTACTGATCATTACCACCAAGTATCATCAAGATTGGGTGAAAAAATTTTGCTGGTATTTCAGAAACTCGTTATTTCTTAGAAGCTTGGGAACCCCTCTCAATGAAAGTGCTTTTCTACACTCTGTGCCTGGGGCTACTTGAAGAGGAAACAAACGATAGCGACAAAACTGAGAACTCCTTTATTTTGTCAAGTTTCAAAGAGCTACTACAAACCATGTTGGATTTAGAGTTCCAAATTCATCTTTCTATATAGGAGAGAACAGAGGAAACCTAAATATAAAAACTGCTACTGTAGACGAACGCTTCAACCTAGAAGAACAAAATTTGGTGAGCCAAGTGGGATTTGTGTACTGATCTTTAGCAACAAGTATCATCAAGATTGGGTGAAAAAATATTTGCTGCTATTTCGGAAACTCGAAATTTCTTAGAAGTTTGGCAACCCCTCTCAATGAAAGTGCTTTACCACAGTCTGTTCCTAGGGCTACTTGAAGAGGAAACAACCATAGAGACAAAACTGAGAACTCCTTTATTTTATCAAGTTTCAAAGAGCTACTACAAACCATGTTGGATTTAGAGTTCCAAAACTTCTATTTATATGGATAGAACAGAGGGAAACCTAAATATAAAAACTGCTACTGTAGACGAACGCTTCAACCTAGAAGAACAAAATTTGGGGAGCCAAGTGGGATTTGTGTACTGATCCTTACCACCAAGTATCATCAAGATTGTGTGAAAAAATATTTGCTGGTATTTCGGAAACTCGTTATTTCTTAGAAGCTTGGCAACCCATCTCAATGAAAGTGCTTTTCCTCAGTCTGTGCCTAGGGCTACTTTAAGAGGAAACAAACCATAGAGACAAAACTGAGAACTCCTTTATTTTGTCAAGTTTCAAAGAGCTACTACAAACCATGTTGGATTTAGAGTTCCAAATTCATCTATCTATATAGGAGAGAACAGAGGGAAACCTAAATATAAAAACTGCTACTGTAGACGAACGCTTCAACCTAGAAGAACTAAATTTGGTGAGCCAAGTGGGATTTGTGTACTGATCATGACCACCAAGTATCATCAAGATTGGGTGAAAAAATATTTGCTGGTATTTCGGTAACTCGTTATTTCTTAGAAGCTTGGCAACCCCTCTCAATGAAAGTGCTTTTCCACAGTCTGTGCCTAGGGCTACTTGAAGAGGAAACAAACCATAGAGACAAATCTGAGACCTCCTTTATTTTGTCAAGATTCAAAGAGCTACTACAAACCATGTTGGATTTAGAGTTCCAAATTCATCTATCTATATAGGAGAGAACAGAGAGAAACCTAAATATAAAAACTGCTACTGTAGACGAACGCTTCAACCTAGAAGAACTAAATTTGGTGAGCCAAGTGGGATTTGTGTACTGATCATTACCACCAAGTATCAACAAGATTGTGTGAAAAATATTTGCTGGTATTTCGGAAACTCGTTATTTTAGAAGCTTGGCAACACATCTCAATGAAAGTGCTTTTCCACAGTCTGTGCCTAGGGCTACTTGAAGAGGAAACAATCCATAGAGACAAAAGTGAGAACTCCTTTATATTGTCAAGTTTCAAAGAGCTACTATAAACCATGTTGGATTTAGAGTTCCAAATTCATCTATCTATATATGAGAGAACAGAGTGAAACCTAAATATAAAACTGCTACTGTAGACGAACGCTTCAACCTAGAAGAACAAAATTTGGTGAGCCAAGTGGGATTTGTGTACTGATCATTACCACCAAGTATCATCAAGATTGGGTGAAAAAATATTTGCTGGTATTTCGGAAACTCGTTATATCTTAGAAGCTTGGGAACCCCTCTCAATGAAAGTGCTTTTCCACAGTCTGTGCCTGGTTCTACTTGAAGAGGAAACAAACCATAGCGACAAAACTGAGAACTCCTTTATTTTGTCAAGTTTCAAAGAGCTACTACAAACCATGTTGGATTTAGAGTTCCAAATTCATCTATCTATATATGAGAGAACAGAGTGAAACCTAAATATAAAAACTGCTACTGTAGACGAACGCTTCAACCTAGAAGAACAAAATTTGGTGAGCCAAGTGGGATTTGTGTACTGATCATGACCACCAAGTATCATCAAGATTGGGTGAAAAAATATTTGCTGGTATTTCGGTAACTCGTTATTTCTTAGAAGCTTGGCAACCCCTCTCAATGAAAGTGCTTTTCCACAGTCTGTGCCTAGGGCTACTTGAAGAGGAAACACACCATAGAGACAAATCTGAGACCTCCTTTATTTTGTCAAGATTCAAAGAGCTACTACAAACCATGTTGGATTTAGAGTTCCAAATTCATCTATCTATATAGGAGAGAACAGAGAGAAACCTAAATATAAAAACTGCTACTGTAGACGAACGCTTCAACCTAGAAGAACAGAATTTGGTGAGCCAAGTGGGATTTGTGTACTGATCATTACCACCAAGTATCAACAAGATTGTGTGAAAAAATATTTGCTGGTATTTCGGAAACTCGTTATTCTTAGAAGCTTGGCAACACATCTCAATGAAAGTGCTTTTCCACAGTCTGTGCCTAGGGCTACTTGAAGAGGAAACAATCCATAGAGACAAAAGTGAGAACTCCTTTATATTGTCAAGTTTCAAAGAGCTACTATAAACCATGTTGGATTTAGAGTTCCAAATTCATCTATCTATATATGAGAGAACAGAGTGAAACCTAAATATAAAAACTGCTACTGTAGACGAACGCTTCAACCTAGAAGAACAAAATTTGGTGAGCCAAGTGGGATTTGTGTACTGATCATTACCACCAAGTATCATCAAGATTGGGTGAAAAAATATTTGCTGGTATTTCGGAAACTCGTTATATCTTAGAAGCTTGGGAACCCCTCTCAATGAAAGTGCTTTTCCACAGTCTGTGCCTGGTTCTACTTGAAGAGGAAACAAACCATAGCGACAAAACTGAGAACTCCTTTATTTTGTCAAGTTTCAAAGAGCTACTAAAAACCATGTTGGATTTAGAGTTCCAAATTCATCTTTCTATATAGGAGAGAACAGAGGGAACCCTAAATATAAAACTGCTACTGTAGACGAACGCTTCAACCTAGAAGAACAAAATTTGGTGAGCCAAGTGGGATTTGTGTACTGATCATTAGCAAAAAGTATCATCAAGATTCTGTGAAAAAATAATCGCTGGTATTTCGGAAACTCGTTATTTCTTAGAAGCTTGGCAATCCCTCTCAATGAAAGTGCTTTTCCACAGTCTGTGCCTAGAGCTACTTGAAGAGGAAACAAACCATGGAGACAAATCTGAGAACTCCTTTATTTTGTCAATTTCAAAGAGCTACTACAAACCATGTTGGATTTAGAGTTCCAAATTCATCTATCTATACAGGAGAGAACAGAGGGAGACCTAAATATAAAAACTGCTACTGTACACGAACGCTTCAACCTAGAAGAACTAAATTTGGTGAGCCAAGTGGGATTTGTGTACTGATCATTACCACCAAGTATCAACAAGATTGTGTGAAAAAATATTTACTGGTATTTCGGAAACGCGTTATTTCTTAGAAGCTTGGCAACCCATCTCAATGAAAGTACTTTCCACAGTCTGTGCCTAGGGCTACTTGAAGAGGAAACAATCCATAGAGACAAAACTGAGAACTCCTTTATTTTGTCAAGTTTCAAAGAGCTACTACAAACCATGTTGGATTTAGAGTTCCAAATTCATCTTTCTATATAGGAGAGAACAGAGGGAAACCTAAATATAAAAACTGCTACTGTAGACGAACGCTTCAACCTAGAAGAACAAAATTTGGTGAGCCAAGTGGGATTTGTGTACTGATCATTACACCAAGTATCATCAAGATTGGGTGAAAAAATATTTGCTGCTATTTCGGAAACTCGTTATATCTTAGAAGCTTGGGAACCCCTCTCAATGAAAGTGCTTTTCCACAGTCTGTTCCTGGGGCTACTTGAAGAGGAAACAAACCATAGCGACAAAACTGAGAACTCCTTTAATTTTTCAAGTTTCAAAGAGCTACTAAAAACCATGTTGGATTTAGAGTTCCAAATTCATCTTTCTATATAGGAGAGAACAGAGCGAACCCTAAATATAAAAACTGCTACTGTAGACGAACGCTTCAACCTAGTAGAACAAAATTTGCTGAGCCAAGTGGGATTTGTGTACTGATCATTAGCAACAAGTATCATCAAGATTGGGTGAAAAAATTTTCGCTGGTATTTCGGAAACTCGTTATTTCTTAGAAGCTTGGCAATCCCTCTCAATGAAAGTGCTTTTCCACAGTCTGTGCCTAGGGCTACTTGAAGAGGAAACTAACCATAGAGACAAATCTGAGAACTCCTTTATTTTGTCAATTTTCAAAGAGCTACTACAAACCATGTTGGATTTAGAGTTCCAAATTCATCTATCTATATAGGAGAGAACAGAGGGAAACCTAAATATAAAAACTGCTACTGTACACGAACGCTTCAACCTAGAAGAACTAAATTTGGTGAGCCAAGTGGGATTTGTGTACTGATCATTACCACCAAGTATCAACAAGATTGTGTGAAAAAATATTTGCTGGTATTTCGGAAACGCGTTATTTCTTAGAAGCTTGGCAACCCATCTCAATGAAAGTACTTTCCACAGTCTGTGCCTAGGGCTACTTGAAGAGGAAACAATCCATAGAGACAAAACTGAGAACTCCTTTATTTTGTCAAGTTTCTAAGAGCTACTACAAACCATGTTGGATTTAGAGTTCCAAATTCATCTATCTATATATGAGAGAACAGAGTGAAATCTAAATATAAAAACTGCTACTGTAGACGAACACTTCAACCTAGAAGAACAAAGTTTGGTGAGCCAAGTGGGATTTGTGTACTGATCATGACCACCAAGTATCATCAAGATTTTGTGAAAAAATATTTGCTGGTATTACGGAAACTCGTTATTTCTTAGAAGCTTGGGAACCCCTCTCAATGAAAGTGCTTTTCCACAGTCTGTGCCTAGGGCTACTTGAAGAGGAAACAAACCATAGAGACAAATGTGAGAACTCCTTTATTTTGTCAAGTTTCAAAGAAGTACTACAAACCATGTTGGATTTAGAGTTCCAAATTAATCTATCTATATAGGAGAGAACAGAGAGAAACCTAAATATAAAAACTGCTACTGTAGACGAACGCTTCAACCTAGAAGACCAAAATTTTGTGAGCCAAGTGGGATTTGTATACTGGTCATTACCACCAAGTATCAACAAGATTGTGTGAAAAAATATTTGCTGGTGTTTTGGAAACTCGTTATTTCTTAGAAGCTTGGCAAACCATCTCAATGAAAGTGCTTTCCATAGTCTGAGCCTAGGGCTACTTTAAGAGGAAACAAACCATAGCGACAAAACTGAGAACTCCTTTTATTTTTGTCAAGTTTCAAAGAGCTACTAAAAACCATGTTGGATTTAGAGTTCCAAATTCATCTTTCTATATAGGAGAGAACAGAGGGAACCCTAAATATAAAAACTGCTACTGTAGACGAACGCTTCAACCTAGAAGAAAAAAATTTGGTGAGCCAAGTGGGATTTGTGTACTGATCATTAGCAACAAGTATCATCAAGATGGTGTGAAAAAATATTCGCTGGTATTTCGGAAACTCGTTATTTCTTAGAAGCTTGGCAATCCCTCTTATTGAAAGTGCTTTTTCACAGTCTGTGCCTAGGGCTACTTGAAGAGGAAACAAACCATAGAGACAAATCTGAGAACACCTTTGTTTTGTCAAGTTTCAAAGAGCTACTACAAACCATGTTGGATTTAGAGTTCCAAATTCATCTATCTATATAGGAGAGAACAGAGGGTAACCTAAATATAAAAACTGCTACTGTACACGAACGCTTCAAACTAGAAGAACTAAATTTGGTGAGCCAAGTTGGATTTCTGTACTGATCATTACCACCAAGTATCAACAAGATTGTGTGAAAAAATATTTGCTGGTATTTCGGAAACCCGTTATTTCTTAGAAGCTTGGCAACCCATCTCAATGAAAGTACTTTCCACAGTCTGTGCCTAGGGCTACTTGAAGAGGAACCAATCCATAGAGATAAAACTGAGAACTCCTTTATTTTGTCAAGTTTCAAAGAGCTACTACAAACCATGTTGGTTTTAGAGTTCCAAATTCATCTATCTATATATGAGAGAACAGAGTGAAACCTAAATATAAAAACTGCTACTGTAGACGAACGCTTCAACCTAAAAGAACAAAATTTGGTGAGCCAAGTGGGATTTGTGTACTGATCATGACCACCAAGTATATCAAGATTGGGTGAAAAAATATTTGCTGGTATTTCGGAAACTCGTTATTTCTTAGAAGCTTGGGAACCCCTCTCAATGAAAGTAGTTTTCCACAGTGTTTGCCTAGGGCAACTTGAGAGGAAACAAACCATAGAGACAAAACTGAGAACTCCTTTATTTTGTCAAGTTTCAAAGAGCTACTACAAACCATGTTGGATTTAGAGTTCCAAATTCAGCTATCTATATAGGAGAGAACAGAGGGAAACCTAAATATAAAAACTGCTACTGTAGACGAACGCTTCAACCTAGAAGAACAAAATTTGGTGAGCCAAGTGGGATTTGTGTACTGATCATTACCACCAAGTATCATCAAGATTGGGTGAAAAAATATTTGCTGGTATTTCGGAAACTCGTTATTTCTTAGAAGCTTGGGAACCCCTCTCAATGAAAGTGCTTTTCCACAGTCTGTGCCTGGGGCTACTTGAAGAGGAAACAAACCATAGCGACAAAACTGAGAACTCCTTTATTTTGTCAAGTTTCAAAGAGCTACTACAAACCATGTTGGATTTAGAGTTCCAAATTCATCTTTCTATATAGGAGAGAACAGAGGGAATCCTAAATATAAAAACTGCTACTGTAGACGAACGCTTCAACCTAGAAGAACAAAATTTGGTGAGCCAAGTGGTATTTGTGTACTGATCATTAGCAACAAGTATCATCAAGATTGGGTGAAAAAATATTCGCTGGTATTTCGGAAAATCGTTATTTCTTAGAAGCTTGGCAACCCCTCTCAATGAAAGTGCTTTTCCAGAGTCTGTGCCTAGGGCTACTTGAAGAGGAAACAAACCATAGAGACAAATCTTAGAACTCCTTTATTTTGTCAAGTTTCAAGGAGCTACTACAAACCATGTTGGATTTAGAGTTCCAAATTCATCTATCTATATAGGAGAGACAGAGAGAAACCTAAATATATAAACTGCTACTGTAGACGAACGCTTCAACTTAGAAGACCAAAATTTGGTGAGCCAAGTGGGATTTGTATACTGATCATTACCACCAAGTATCAACAAGATTGTGTGAAAAAATATTTGCTGGTATTTCGGAAACTCGTTATTTCTTAGAAGCTTGGCAACCCATCTCAATGAAAGTGCTCTCCACAGTCTGTGCTAGGGCTTCTTTAGGAGGAAATAAAACATAGAGACAAAACTGAGAATTCCTTTATTTTGTCAAGTTTCAAAGAGCTACTACAAACCATGTTGGATTTAGAGTTCCAAATTCATCTATCTATATATGAGAGAACAGAGTGAAACCTAAATATAATAACTGCTACTGTAGACGAACGCTTCAACCTAGAAGAACAAAATTTGGTGACCCAAGTGGGATTTGTGTACTGATCATTACCACCAAGTATCATCAAGATTGGGTGAAAAAATATTTGCTGGTATTTCGGAAACTCGTTATTTCTTAGAAGCTCGGCAACCCCTCTCAATGAAAGTGCTTTCCACAGTCTGTGCCTGGGGCTACTTGAAGAGGAAACAAACCATAGCGACAAAACTGAGAACTCCTTTATTTTGTCAAGTTTCAAAGAGCTACTACAAACCATGTTGGATTTAGAGTTCCAAATTCATCTATCTATACAGGAGAGAACAGAGGGAAACCTAAATATAAAAACTGCTACTGTAGACGAACGCTTCAACCTAGAAGAACAAAATTTGGTGAGCCAAGTGGGATCTGTATACTGATCATTAGCAACAAGTATCATCAAGATTGGGTGAAAAAATATTTGCTGGTATTTCGGAAACTCGTTATTTCTCAGAAGCTTGGCAACCCCTCTCAATGAAAGTGCTTTTCCACAGTCTGTGCCTAGGCCTCTTGAAGAGGAAACAAACCATAGAGACAAAACTCAGAACTCCTTTATTTTGTCAAGTTTCAAAGAGCTACTACAAACCATGTTGGATTTAGAGTTCCAAATTCATCTATATATGAGAGAACAGAGTGAAACCTAAATATAAAAACTGCTACTGTAGACGAACGCTTCAAGCTAGAAGAACAAAATTTGGTGAGCCAAGTGGGATTTGTGTACTGATCATGACCACCAAGTATCATCAAGATTGGGTGAAAAAATATTTGCTGGTATTTCGGAAACTCGTTATTTCATAGAAGCTTGGGAACCCCTCTCAATGAAAGTGCTTTTCCACAGTCTGTGCGTAGGGATACTTGAAGAGGAAACAAACCATAGAGACAAAACTGAGAACTCCTTTACTTTGTCAAGTTTCAAAGAGCTACTACAATCCATGTTGGATTTAGAGTTCCAAATTCATCTATATATATATGAGAGAACAGAGAGAAACCTAAATATAAAAACTGCTACAGTAGACGAACGCTTCAACCTAGAAGAACAAAATTTGGTGAGCCAATTGGGATTTGTGTACTCATCATTACCACCAAGTATCATCAAGATTGGGTGAAAAAATATTTGCTGGTATTTCGGGAACCTGTAATTTCTTAGAAGCTTGGCAAACTCTCTCAATGAAAGTGCTTTTCCACAGTCTGTGCCTAGGGCTACTTGAAGAGGAAACTAACCATAGAGACAAAACTGAGAACTCCTTTATTTTGTCAAGTTTCAAAGAGCTACTACAAACCATGTTGGATTTAGAGTTCCAAATTCATATATCTATATAGGAGAGAACAGAGGGAAACCTAAATATAAAAACTGCTACTGTAGGCGAACGCTTCAACCTAGCAGAACACAATTTGGTGAGCCAAGTGGGATTTGTGTACTGATCATTAGCAACAAGTATCATCAAGATTGGGCGAAAAAATATTTGCTGGTATTTCAGAAACTCGTTATTTCTTAGAAGCTTGGCAACCCCTCTCAATGAAAGTTCTTTTCCACAGTGTGTGCCTAGTGCTAATTGAAGAGGAAACAATCCATAGAGAGAAAACTGAGAACTCCTTTATTTTGTCAAGTTTCAAAGAGCTACTACAAACCATGTTGGATTTAGATTCCAAATTCATCTATCTATACAGGAGAGAACAGAGGGAAACCTAAATATAAAAACTGCTACTGTAGACGAACGCTTCAACCTAGAAGAACAAAATTTGGTGAGCCAAGTGGGATCTGTGTACTGATCATTAGCAACAAGTATCATGAAGATTGGGTGAAAAAATATTTGCTGGTACTTCGGAAACTCGTTATTTCTTAGAAGCTTGGCAACCCCTCTCAATGAAAGTGCTTTACCAGAGTCTGCGCCTAGGGCTACTTGAAGAGGAAACAAACCATTTAGACAAAACTGAGAACTCCTTTATTTTGTCAAGTTTCAAAGAGCTACTACAAACCATGTTGGATTTAGATTCCAAATTCATCAATCTATATAGGAGAGAACAGAGTGAAACCTAAATATAAAAACTGCTACTGTAGACGAACGCTTCAACCAAGAAGAACAAAATTTGGTGAGCCAAGTGGGATTTATGTACTGATCATTACCACCAAGTATCATCAAGATTGGGTGAAAAAATATTTGCTGGTATTTCGGAAACTCGTTATTTCTTAGAAGCTTGGGAACCCCACTCAATGAAAGTGCTTTTCCACAGTCTGTGCCTGGGGCTACTTGAAGAGGAAACAAACCATAGCGACAAAACTGAGAACTCCTTTATTTTGTCAAGTTTCAAAGAGCTACTACAAACCATGTTGGATTTAGAGTTCCAAATAAATCTTTCTATATAGGAGAGAACAGAGGGAAACCTAAATATAAAAACTGCTACTGTACACGAACGCTTCAACCTTGAACAACTAAATTTGGTGAGCCAAGTGGGATTTGTGTACTGATCATTACAACCAAGTATCAACAAGATTGTGTGAAAAAAATATTTGCTGGATTTCGGAAAATCGTTATTTCTTAGAAGCTTGGCAACCCATCTCAATGAAAGTGCTTTCCACAGTCTGTGCCTAGGGCTACTTGAAGAGGAAACAATCCATAGAGACAAAACTGAGAACTCCTTTATTTTGTCAAGTTTCAAAGAGCTACTACAAACCATGTTGGATTTAGAGTTCCAAATTCATCTATCTATATATGAGAGAACAGAGTGAAACCTAAATATAAAAACTGCTACTGCAGACGAACGCTTCAACCTAGAAGAACAAAATTTGGTGAGCCAAGTGGGATTTGTGTACTGATCATGACCACCAAGTATCATCAAGATTGGGTGAAAAAATATTTGTTGGTATTTCGGAAAATCGTTATTTCTTCGAAGCTGGGGAACCCCTCTCAATGAAAGTGCTTTTCCACAGTCTGTGCCTAGGGCTACTTGAAGAGGAAACAAACCATAGAGACAAATCTTAGAACTCCTTTATTTTGTCAAGTTTCAAAGAGCTACTACAAACCATGTTGGATTTAGAGTTCCAAATTCATCTATCTATATAGGAGAGACAGAGAGAAACCTAAATATATAAACTGCTACTGTAGACGAACGCTTCAACTTAGAAGACCAAAATTTGGTGAGCCAAGTGGGATTTGTATACTGATCATTACCACCAAGTATCAACAAGATTGTGTGAAAAAATATTTGCTGGTATTTCGGAAACTCGTTATTTCTTAGAAGCTTGGCAACCCATCTCAATGAAAGTGCTCTCCACAGTCTGTGCTAGGGCTTCTTTAAGAGGAAATAAACCATAGAGACAAAACGGAGAATTCCTTTATTTTGTCAAGTTTCAAAGAGCTACTACAAACCATGTTGGATTTAGAGTTCCAAATTCATCTATCTATATATGAGAGAACAGAGTGAAACCTAAATATAATAACTGCTACTGTAGACGAACGCTTCAACCTAGAAGAACAAAATTTGGTGACCCAAGTGGGATTTGTGTACTGATCATTACCACCAAGTATCATCAAGATTGGGTGAAAAAATATTTGCTGGTATTTCGGAAACTCGTTATTTCTTAGAAGCTTTGCAACCCCTCTCAATGAAAGTGCTTTCCACAGTCTGTGCCTGGGGCTACTTGAAGAGGAAACAAACCATAGCGACAAAACTGAGAACTCCTTTATTTTGTCAAGTTTCAAAGAGCTACTACAAACCATGTTGGATTTAGAGTTCCAAATTCATCTATCTATACAGGAGAGAACAGAGGGAAACCTAAATATAAAAACTGCTACTGTAGACGAACGCTTCAACCTAGAAGAACAAAATTTGGTGAGCCAAGTGGGATCTGTATACTGATCATTAGCAACAAGTATCATCAAGATTGGGTGAAAAAATATTTGCTGGTATTTCGGAAACTCGTTATTTCTCAGAAGCTTGGCAACCCCTCTCAATGAAAGTGCTTTTCCACAGTCTGTGCCTAGGCCTCTTGAAGAGGAAACAAACCATAGAGACAAAACTCAGAACTCCTTTATTTTGTCAAGTTTCAAAGAGCTACTACAAACCATGTTGGATTTAGAGTTCCAAATTCATCTATATATGAGAGAACAGAGTGAAACCTAAATATAAAAACTGCTACTGTAGACGAACGCTTCAAGCTAGAAGAACAAAATTTGGTGAGCCAAGTGGGATTTGTGTACTGATCATTACCACCAAGTATCATCAAGATTGGGTGAAAAAATATTTGCTGGTATTTCGGAAACTCGTTATTTCTTAGAAGCTTGGGAACCAATCTCAATGAAAGTGCTTTTCCACAGTCTGTGCGTAGGGATACTTGAAGAGGAAACAAACCATAGAGACAAAACTGAGAACTCCTTTATTTTGTCAAGTTTCAAAGAGCTACTACAATCCATGTTGGATTTAGAGTTCCAAATTCATCTATATATATATGAGAGAACAGAGAGAAACCTAAATATAAAAACTGCTACAGTAGACGAACGCTTCAACCTAGAAGAACAAAATTTGGTGAGCCAATTGGGATTTGTGTACTAATCATTACCACCAAGTATCATCAAGATTGGGTGAAAAAATATTTGCTGGTATTTCGGGAACCTGTAATTTCTTAGAAGCTTGGCAAACTCTCTCAATGAAAGTGCTTTTCCACAGTCTGTGCCTAGGGCTACTTGAAGAGGAAACAAACCATAGAGACAAAACTGAGAACTCCTTTATTTTGTCAAGTTTCAAAGAGCTACTACAAACCATGTTGGATTTAGAGTTCCAAATTCATATATCTATATAGGAGAGAACAGAGGGAAACCTAAATATAAAAACTGCTACTGTAGGCGAACGCTTGAACCTAGCAGAACACAATTTGGTGAGCCAAGTGGGATTTGTGTACTGATCATTAACAACAAGTATCATCAAGATTGGGCGAAAAGATATTTGCTGGTATTTCAGAAACTCGTTATTTCTTAGAAGCTTGGCAATCCATCTCAATGAATGTGCTTTCCACAGTCTGTGCCTAGGGCTACTTGAAGAGTAAACAAACCATAGAGACAAAACTGAGAACTACTTTATTTTGTCAAGTTTCAAAGAGCTACTACAAACCATGTTGGATTTAGAGTTCCAAATTCATCTATCTATATAGGAGAGAACAGAGAGGAAACTAAATATAAAAACTGCTACTGTAGACGAACGCTTCAACCTAGAAGAACAGAATTTGGTGAGCCAAGTGGGATTTGTGTACTGATCATCAGCAACAAGTATCATCAAGATTGGGTGAAAAAATATTTGCTGGTATTTCGGAAACTCGTTATTTCTTAGAAGCTTGGCAACCGTTCTCAATTAAAGTGCTTTTCCACAGTCTGTGCCTAGGGCTACAAGAAGAGGAAACAAACCGTACAGACAAAACTGAGAACTCCTTTATTTTGTCAAGTTTCAAAGAGCTAGTACAAACCATGTTGGATTTAGAGTTCCAAATTCATCTATCTATATAGGAGAGAACAGAGGGAAACGTAAATATAAAAACTGCTACTGTAGACGAACGCTTCAACCTAGAAGAACAGAATTTGGTGAGCCAAGTGGGATTTGTGTACTGATCATCAGCAACAAGTATCATCAAGATTGGCTGAAAACATATTTGCTGGTATTTCGGAAACTCATTATTTCTTAGAAGCTTGGCAACCCCTCTCAATGAAATTGCTTTTCCACAGTCTGTGCCTAGGGCTACTTGAAGAGGAAACAAACCATAGAGACAAAACTGAGAACTCCTTTATTTTGTCAAGTTTCAAAGAGCTACTAAAAACCATGTTGGATTTAGAGTTCCAAATTCATCTATCTATATAGGAGAGAACAGAGGGAAACCTAAATATAAAAACTGCTACGGTAGACGAATGCTTCAACCTAGAAGAACAAAATTTTGTGAGCAAAGTGGGATTTGTGTACTGATCATCAGCAACAAGTATCATCAAGATTGGCTGAAAACATATTTGCTGGTATTTCGGAAACTCATTATTTCTTAGAAGCTTGGCAACCCCTCTCAATGAAATTGCTTTTCCACAGTCTGTGCCTAGGGCTACTTGAAGAGGAAACAAACCATAGAGAAAAAACTGAGAACTCCTTTATTTTGTCAAGTTTCAAAGAGCTACTAAAAACCATGATGGATTTAGAGTTCCAAATTCATCTATCTATATAGGAGAGAACAGAGGGAAACCTAAATATAAAAACTGCTACGGTAGACGAATGCTTCAACCTAGAAGAACAAAATTTTGTGAGCAAAGTGGGATTTCTGTACTGATCATTACCACCAAGTATCATCAAGTTTGGGTGAAAAAAATATTTGCTGGTATTTTGGAAACTCGTAATTTCTTAGAAGCTTGGCAACCCCTCTCAATGAAAGTGCTTTTCCACAGTCTGTGCCTAGGGCTACTTGAAGAGGAAACAAACCATAGAGACAAAATTGAGAACTCCTTTATTTTGTCAAGTTTCAAAGAGCTACTACAAACCATGTTGGATTTAGAGTTCCAAATTCATCTATCTATATAGGAGAGAACAGAGGGAAACCTAGATATAAAAACTGCTACTGTAGACGAACGCTTCAACCTAGAAGAACACAATTTGGTGAGCCAAGTGGGATTTGTGTACTGATCATTAGCAACAAGTATCATCAAGATTGGTTGAAAAAATATTTGCTGGTATTTCAGAAAATAGTAATTTCTTAAAAGCTTGGCAACCCTCTCAATAAAGTGCTTTTCCACAGTCTGTGACTAGGGCTACTTGAAGAGGAAACAAACCATACAGACAAAACTGAGAACTCCTTTATTTTGTCAAGTTTCAAAGAGCTAGTACAAACCATGTTGGATTTAGAGTTCCAAATTCATCTATCTATATAGGGGAGAACAGAGGGAAACCTAAATATAAAAACTGCTACTGTAGACGAACGCTTCAACCTAGAAGAACAAAATTTGGTGAGCCAAGTGGGATTTGTGTACTGATCATTACCACCAAGTACCATCAAGATTGGGTGAAAAAATATTTGATGGTATTTCGGAAACTCGTAATTTCTTAGAAGCTTGGCAACCCCTCTCAATGAAAGTGCTTTACCACAGTCTGTGCCTAGGGCTACTTGAAGAGGAAACAACCCATAGAGACAAAACTAAGAACTCCTTTATTTTGTCAAGTTTCAAAGAGCTACTAAAAACCATGTTGGATTTAGAGTTCCAAATTCATCTATCTAAATAGGAGAGAACAGAGGGAAACCTAAATATAAAAAATGCTAGTGTAGACGAATGCTTCAACCTAGAAGAACAAAATTTGGTGATCAAATTGGGATTTGTGAACTGATCATTACCACCAAGTCTCATCAAGATTGGGTGAAAAAATATTTGCTGGTATTTCAGAAATTCATAATTTCTTAGAAGCTTGGCAACCCCTCTCAATGAAAGTGCTTTTCCACAGTCTGTGCCTAGGGCTTAATGAAGAGGAAACAAACCATAGAAACAAAACTGAGAACTCCTTTATTTTGTCAAGTTTCAAAGAGCTACTACAAACCATGTTGGATTTAAAATTCCAAATTCATCTATCTATATAGGAGAGAACAGAGAGGAAACTAAATATAAAAACTGCTACTGTAGACGAACGCTTCAACCTAGAAGAACAGAATTTGGTGAGCCAAGTGGGATTTGTGTACTGATCATCAGCAACAAGTATCATCAAGATTGGGTGAAAAAATATTTGCTGGTATTTCGGAAACTCGTTATTTCTTAGAAGCTTGGCAACCGCTCTCAATTAAAGTGCTTTTCCACAGTCTGTGCCTAGGCCTCTTGAAGAGGAAACAAACCATAGAGACAAAACTCAGAACTCCTTTATTTTGTCAAGTTTCAAAGAGCTACTACAAACCATGTTGGATTTAGAGTTCCAAATTCATCTATATATGAGAGAACAGAGTGAAACCTAAATATAAAAACTGCTACTGTAGACGAACGCTTCAAGCTAGAAGAACAAAATTTGGTGAGCCAAGTGGGATTTGTGTACTGATCATTACCACCAAGTATCATCAAGATTGGGTGAAAAAATATTTGCTGGTATTTCGGAAACTCGTTATTTCTTAGAAGCTTGGGAACCAATCTCAATGAAAGTGCTTTTCCACAGTCTGTGCGTAGGGATACTTGAAGAGGAAACAAACCATAGAGACAAAACTGAGAACTCCTTTATTTTGTCAAGTTTCAAAGAGCTACTACAATCCATGTTGGATTTAGAGTTCCAAATTCATCTATATATATATGAGAGAACAGAGAGAAACCTAAATATAAAAACTGCTACAGTAGACGAACGCTTCAACCTAGAAGAACAAAATTTGGTGAGCCAATTGGGATTTGTGTACTAATCATTACCACCAAGTATCATCAAGATTGGGTGAAAAAATATTTGCTGGTATTTCGGGAACCTGTAATTTCTTAGAAGCTTGGCAAACTCTCTCAATGAAAGTGCTTTTCCACAGTCTGTGCCTAGGGCTACTTGAAGAGGAAACAAACCATAGAGACAAAACTGAGAACTCCTTTATTTTGTCAAGTTTCAAAGAGCTACTACAAACCATGTTGGATTTAGAGTTCCAAATTCATATATCTATATAGGAGAGAACAGAGGGAAACCTAAATATAAAAACTGCTACTGTAGGCGAACGCTTGAACCTAGCAGAACACAATTTGGTGAGCCAAGTGGGATTTGTGTACTGATCATTAACAACAAGTATCATCAAGATTGGGCGAAAAGATATTTGCTGGTATTTCAGAAACTCGTTATTTCTTAGAAGCTTGGCAATCCATCTCAATGAATGTGCTTTCCACAGTCTGTGCCTAGGGCTACTTGAAGAGTAAACAAACCATAGAGACAAAACTGAGAACTACTTTATTTTGTCAAGTTTCAAAGAGCTACTACAAACCATGTTGGATTTAGAGTTCCAAATTCATCTATCTATATAGGAGAGAACAGAGAGGAAACTAAATATAAAAACTGCTACTGTAGACGAACGCTTCAACCTAGAAGAACAGAATTTGGTGAGCCAAGTGGGATTTGTGTACTGATCATCAGCAACAAGTATCATCAAGATTGGGTGAAAAAATATTTGCTGGTATTTCGGAAACTCGTTATTTCTTAGAAGCTTGGCAACCGTTCTCAATTAAAGTGCTTTTCCACAGTCTGTGCCTAGGGCTACAAGAAGAGGAAACAAACCGTACAGACAAAACTGAGAACTCCTTTATTTTGTCAAGTTTCAAAGAGCTAGTACAAACCATGTTGGATTTAGAGTTCCAAATTCATCTATCTATATAGGAGAGAACAGAGGGAAACGTAAATATAAAAACTGCTACTGTAGACGAACGCTTCAACCTAGAAGAACAGAATTTGGTGAGCCAAGTGGGATTTGTGTACTGATCATCAGCAACAAGTATCATCAAGATTGGCTGAAAACATATTTGCTGGTATTTCGGAAACTCATTATTTCTTAGAAGCTTGGCAACCCCTCTCAATGAAATTGCTTTTCCACAGTCTGTGCCTAGGGCTACTTGAAGAGGAAACAAACCATAGAGACAAAACTGAGAACTCCTTTATTTTGTCAAGTTTCAAAGAGCTACTAAAAACCATGTTGGATTTAGAGTTCCAAATTCATCTATCTATATAGGAGAGAACAGAGGGAAACCTAAATATAAAAACTGCTACGGTAGACGAATGCTTCAACCTAGAAGAACAAAATTTTGTGAGCAAAGTGGGATTTGTGTACTGATCATCAGCAACAAGTATCATCAAGATTGGCTGAAAACATATTTGCTGGTATTTCGGAAACTCATTATTTCTTAGAAGCTTGGCAACCCCTCTCAATGAAATTGCTTTTCCACAGTCTGTGCCTAGGGCTACTTGAAGAGGAAACAAACCATAGAGAAAAAACTGAGAACTCCTTTATTTTGTCAAGTTTCAAAGAGCTACTAAAAACCATGATGGATTTAGAGTTCCAAATTCATCTATCTATATAGGAGAGAACAGAGGGAAACCTAAATATAAAAACTGCTACGGTAGACGAATGCTTCAACCTAGAAGAACAAAATTTTGTGAGCAAAGTGGGATTTCTGTACTGATCATTACCACCAAGTATCATCAAGTTTGGGTGAAAAAAATATTTGCTGGTATTTTGGAAACTCGTAATTTCTTAGAAGCTTGGCAACCCCTCTCAATGAAAGTGCTTTTCCACAGTCTGTGCCTAGGGCTACTTGAAGAGGAAACAAACCATAGAGACAAAATTGAGAACTCCTTTATTTTGTCAAGTTTCAAAGAGCTACTACAAACCATGTTGGATTTAGAGTTCCAAATTCATCTATCTATATAGGAGAGAACAGAGGGAAACCTAGATATAAAAACTGCTACTGTAGACGAACGCTTCAACCTAGAAGAACACAATTTGGTGAGCCAAGTGGGATTTGTGTACTGATCATTAGCAACAAGTATCATCAAGATTGGTTGAAAAAATATTTGCTGGTATTTCAGAAAATAGTAATTTCTTAAAAGCTTGGCAACCCTCTCAATAAAGTGCTTTTCCACAGTCTGTGACTAGGGCTACTTGAAGAGGAAACAAACCATACAGACAAAACTGAGAACTCCTTTATTTTGTCAAGTTTCAAAGAGCTAGTACAAACCATGTTGGATTTAGAGTTCCAAATTCATCTATCTATATAGGGGAGAACAGAGGGAAACCTAAATATAAAAACTGCTACTGTAGACGAACGCTTCAACCTAGAAGAACAAAATTTGGTGAGCCAAGTGGGATTTGTGT